>NC_089225.1:96657101-96845528 GCF_963924675.1 Phocoena phocoena
TCATCTGATAGAAGAGGGAGAAACTTCTGCTAGGCTGTAGTACAAACCAGCAAATCGAGGGGAATAGAGCGTTAACCATAGAATCTTAGGGCCAGCCATGCCCTCTCCTATTGCTTTCCAATTGTTTCCAAACAGGGACAACACCTGTCGTTAGGGAAACAGTCTTAAAGAATTCTAGGGGGATAGTTTCCAAAGCTTCCCTGGTAACATTAGAGTCAGGTAAAAAATTCTTCTCTCCACCTCAACTATATCCTTATTGCTATAATTCAAGTTTATCCTTTCTTGTAATATCGTGTATGAAATGTAGAAAAGCATATCCTACAGATGATAAATTTTCATGTTTAAAAAAATGAGCTACCACTCAATCTACTCTCTCAATTAATTAATCCCATTTTCCTTGAATATATTTTTCTTTTTTTTTAAATAAATTTATTTATTTTTATTTTTGGCTGCATTGGGTCTTTGTTGCTGTGCGCGGGCTTTCTCTAGCTGCGGTGCGAGGGCTTCTCATTGCAGTGACTTCTCTTGTTGTGGAGCACGGGCTCTAAGCGCGCAAGCTTCAGTAGTTGTGGCACGCGGTCTCTAGAGCATAGGCTCAGTAGTTGTGGTACACGGGCATAGTTGCTCCGCGGCATGTGGGATCTTCCCGGACCAGGGCTTGAACCCGTGTCCCCTGCGTTGGCAGGCAGGTTCTTAACCACTGCGCCACCGGGGAAGCCTGGATACTTTTTTAAGAATTCTGTTTCCATCCCTTTTATTATTGTCCTGATCTTCTTATGGGCACTAAGGCCCCATGCATCTTTCAAACATGACACCAAAATCCTAAGTGGCCAACTAGTGCTACAATGGAAGGGTGGCCTCAGGCTCTCCTACTCTTCTTTTAATTATGCAATCTGGAATTATGTTCATCCTTTTAAATAACCAAACTATGCCAAAACTATATCACAGTTGGGAGCTCTTACTAGTTAAATCTTTCAGGAAAAAAAAGGGAAATTTTCCCACCTAGGAAGTAGAAGGATACTTTCTAGGAAAGAAGTTCTATTAAATAAGATACTGGAATAGCTGAAGCATCTGACAAAAGGTGTAGCAGGCAAGGCTGGTAAGCAGGGCACCCCGGGGAGGTGGCATTTAGAGGGGCTTTACACCTTGTTGAGGGTTATTAAAGGAATCGCAGGAAATTCTATTTTTCTTTCCTTTCAAGAGCTCCCTGGAAATCCTTCACTAATTTCCTCACAGAGAACGACTTCCTCGTTTGTCTTCGCTCAGCGCTTTGTGTACGTCTCCAGAACAGTACTCTCACTTTGGATAATAGATATATGAATACCTAACTGTCTCCCCTTCTCTTCCACGTGCCTCTTGGGGCAGGAATCCCTAGCACTCACTGAGTACTTACCAATGCTAGCTTCCTACCCCACAGAGTACCTCATGCAAGAACCTAAACCCAGCAGTACTCAATACACACTGGACAAGGACGATGGCGTGAACAGCCGTCCAGCGCAACTCCGCTAAGTTGTCAGACCAGTTCAGGATATTGGCATGAAAATTCCTCTTTCTCTTGGCCCAGACATTTACTCTTAAGGTTTGCCTTCTCCTCAAGAGACTCCAGGAAATAGAGCTAGTTTTAAGTTCTAGAAACTCTAATCATTCCTGTTTTCTCCAAGCTGAGGGCCCGAAGGAAGGCTGCAGATACCTCATGAATATTGATGAGCCTCTGCGGTCACATGAATATTAACAACACCCTGTGGCTTTCGGGAACAGCAGCCCAGCTAGAAGGTCTAATGTTAACCTTGGCTAGTCCCACAAGGTGGAAAGAGCATATGCCCATACGACTCCGTGACGAGTAAAGAGCGAATGGCAGAGTCTAGTTGGGGGGGTGGCCCCTATGCAAACGCTGGGCACAAGGGCAGTTAAGAAAGGACTAAACATTGTGCCCACGTCCCTGGCACTGAGGACTCTGTTATCTGCTACCCAGGCAGAAATCCCCAATTCTCAAGCTCTACAGAAGTAAGGATACAGAAGCTAAGTCTTACTCAATTCAGAGAAGAACTGGTAGGGATACCCTGACCTAGATCAATCAAGAGCTACAGTAGAGGGGTAGGGAAGGTTCAAAGTCAGATCTCATTGGACAGAAACCAGAATCAAATAATAAGGCTCAATTAGGCACCAAAATACACAGTTAGCAGGTCACACGTTAACAGTAATGAAAGACCTACAGGCTGTGGAATTTCCAGCCCTACACCTTCCGTGAAACAAGCAGACACAGAGACCAATGACTTGGGTTTAAGGGAAAAGATGTTCTAACATTGAAGGAGCAAGAGATAAGAGTGATCGGGTTCCTTAAGCACCTACAGATTCTGAACCCAGGAGACACCAGTAAGAATGATGACTGTCATGAAAAATATATAAATAAAGGAAAAGTACCATGAATTGAGTTGACCAAAGAAACCCAGCCACCACTGGCCCTGGGTCTAAGCTCAAAACCTACTTCCATGGCACATGACAATACTATTAAAAGGAAAGGCAGGTTAAGTGTGCCATGCGAGGATTGGAATTAATGCTAATAATAGGATTCCTGCTGTACTTGACCACCAAAGCAGACTTTGCTTAAAACTAGAAAACACCTCTTTACTCCTCTTGCCTGATCCTACCCAAAGGCCTTGACCCCCAGCTCTGTCTGCACACCTGACCCCGCCCCCTTTGCACACACTCCAGAGGAACAGAGAGGCCTGTGGGCCTAACCCCAGCTGAGGTGGTGGAGGCCACACCTAGGAAGAGGGTGGGGACTGCTCATGGAGCTGTGTTCTGTCACACAATTACCATATTATGTAGCTCTAATAAAAAGAAACACTTGAAGCTTTACTAATGCCATATAATAAAGTATTTATAGAATCCAGGGGGTGGGGGGGCGGGGGGCGGGGAGAGGAATCAGAATTGTAATTGTTCGCAAGAGCCCTGGCAACAGCACCCCCAGTATTCATCACATAGCTCAACTTCAAAGGGTCAGCCTGGGCCATCAAGGTGGCTCCACTCCCTCTCCAGAACAGTCTGCCTCTGACTTCTTCCTGGTTAACAAAGAAAAGAGATGAGAAATTGAAAGGACTAGGAAGGAAGAAGAAGGAATGTCCGCAGAACTGTGTGGAGGCCTGAAAAGGCTGGGGACCAGAGTACAGGGGACGGCAGTTGAAAGAATGAATGGAATGTGAACTCTAAAAGGTTCTATTCTGAGGCTAACCGTCTACATCTCACCATCCAACATACCTGACAGTTTCGAAATTTGCCAAAACAGGGTTCTCTGTCATTGCTCTCTCCCCTCTGCAACCCCTCTCACACTCCCCGTGCCGACCCTACACTCCACTTGCAGCCACCAAGAGCGCGGTGCGCTTCACATGTATGACAACCACAGCGTGGCCCATACACACCCCCCTCACACACAGTCCCTACGGCCACAGCATCTCACACACAACACGCTCACCACAGCACACTCCTCCCCACGAGCTCTCACTGGCTGCCTGGATTTCCCGGGCACCTTCCCAACTTAAGACACATCCTAGATAAAAACATTTTCTGAGTCTACAACCCTCTTTAACATTTCAAAATTTCCTATTACCCAGAAAATCTCCCCAAAGAGAGAGCAGTGAGGGCTGTGGCATTATTACAGAGGAGACTATAAACAGAACAAATATAGAGCTGCTTTATTACAAGGCAGTGTGGGGTTGGTGGCTGGCTGATTACAGGGACACTCCCCAGAGCTCTCTGCAGTCCCAGACCTCAATAAAGGCCAGACTAGAGTTGCTTTCAACTGAGGGGCAATTGGATCCGGGGGGCCCCTAGAATCTCTTCAGATTCCAGGCCAGGATATGAACCTGCCTTGGTTGAAGATAAGAAGGAAAGCAAACACAATCTAAGAACAGCCATGCTTGGCAAAGAGCCACCAGACCATCTTCTCAAAGGCAAACACAATTAGTAATGGTTTGGGTTTCTTGAAATCAACAGATATCAAACTTCATATTAAAAAAAAAACAACTATTAAAAATCAAGAGCAAATTGATAGATTTAGAGACTACACACATCAGGGATGGTGTAGAGTGAGGAGACAGAATGGATTCGAAGACAGAAAGAGAAGCAGTGCAGCTTGAGTGACTAAACCAGCCCATATTACGCATAAAATCATAGAAGGAAAGAGTGGGAAATCCACAAGTCTTCTCCTCTGGGCTCTGGGCACACGGCGTCCCTTCCTGGGTGACTCACAGTGGGATCACCTTCACCCCTGCTTCATGTGGTAAGGGACTCTTTATAAGGAGACACACCGCGAGCCTTCTCCTCCATCGCTGCAAGCCAGGGGGATTGCGTCACTGACCTCCACACACACTCACTCCCTCCTCTTTCCAGCCGGCCACCACACAAGGGATCTTGTCTTGTGGTCCCCGCGATCCTTTCATCTAGGCTCCAAACCCACTGTCACCTTGGCCCTGAATCACTCCCCAGGAGACACTGGGAAAACATTGCTGGACAAAGAGCGTCTGGGTCCTATATGGCTAGAATTTACTGATCCCTGCTGGTGAGAGAACGCGGGCCTCGCTCTTCCCTGCCCAAAGGCCAGGGCGCAGGAATAATTCTGAACCTAGCCTTGTGGCCAGCTCTGCCTACAGACTAGGTTTCCGCTGATTTGGGTGATACCAATTCCCTCCAGCCCCCAAGAGCTGAAGGATAAAAAGGGCTGAGAGGCAACCTTAATGGTTCTAGCTCTGCCTTACTTGTTCAGTGGCTGAGAAATTGTTAGAGCTGGAAGAGGGCTAGCAAGTATCCCACCCAGTTCTGTTCTCATCCCACTTGGCTATCCTGTTCCCAGGGCGGCCCCAAGGGAAACATTTTGGCAGCTGAAAATGTCAGTGTTTCTCAGATCCTTCTCCAAGATAGAGGATTCCCCTCCAACTGCGTCTCAGCTCATTTCTATGTCCCATGGTCCTAACATTTTTCCTTGACCTTCTGTGTGATAATACTCCAGTTTGGTGCTTGGCCGTTTTTTCTATAATTTCAGACCTGTGTTTCAATGGGCAGAGTTAAGAAGAGTTACAGGAATGCTTTTTACTCTCTGAGTATCCTGCCTTCTGAAATATATTTCATTAGAACAAGAGTCTCTGAGACAGTGTGAGATAGTGGAAAAAAGCTCTGTACTAGAAAGTCAAAGGATGAGGTTCTGGCTTCAACTGCAATTACTTGTGGGACACAAGGTCACTTAATTCTCTTAGCCAATCCATCATATCTCCTTAATCTGAAATGGCACTAGTGGAGTGAAAAATATTTTTATGTAAATTTGTTCTTTCTTTTTAGCCTTTTTAAAAATCTGAGTAGGTGATCAATATATTATGTTGAATTTTCCTCAATGAAACCTGCTCATTTCATCAGATAGTTATGAGAATCAAATTAAATAACAAAGGCAAAAATTCTCTGCAGAATACATAGCACCACAAAATTTGCTGAGTACTTACAATGGATGAGACAAGTTAAACAAGACCAATAATATCCCTGCTTTCAGGGGCTCCCCTGGTGGCGTAGTGGTTAAGAATCCGCCTGCCAATGCAGGGGACACGGGTTCGAGCCCTGGTCCGGGAAGATCCCACATGCCGCGGAGCAACTAAGCCTCTGCGCCACAACTACTGGGCCTGCGCTCTAGAGCTCGTGTGCTACAACTACTGAGCCCGCGTGCCACAACTAGTGAAGCCCGCATGCCTAGAGCCCATGCTCTGCAACAAGAGAAGCCACTGCAATGAGAAGCCTGCGCCCCGCAACGAAGAGTAGCCCCCGCTCGCTGCAACCAGAGAAAGCCTGCGCACAGCAACAAAGACCCAACACAGCCAAAAATAAAAATAAAAAATAAATAAATTTATTAAAAAAAAGAAAATATCCCCGCTCTTGGGGAACTTACCGTGTAGTGGAAGGAGCCAGAAAAACCAGTAAGTACAATGCAGTGTCGATAGGGCCCATGATAGAACAAATAAAGTAGCACATAGGGCTTCCCTGGTGGCGCAGTGGTTGAGAGTCCGCCTGCCGATGCAGGGGACACGGGTTCGTGGCCCGGTCTGGGAAGATCCCACAAGCCGCGGAGCGGCTGGTCCCATGAGCCATGGCCGCTGGGCCTGCGCGTCCGGAGCCTGTGCTCCACAACAGGAGAGGCCACAACAGTGAGAGGCCCGCGTACCGCAAAAAAAAAAAAAAAAAAAAAAAAAAAAAAAAGTAGCACATAAGAAGGGCAACTAGGGAATTCCCTGGTGGTCCAGTGGTTAGGACTCTGTGCTTCCACTGCTGGGGGCCTGGGTTCGATCCCTGGTAGGGGAACTAAGATCCTGCAAGCCATGCGGTGCGGCCTTAAAGAAAAAAAAAGAAGGGCAACTAGCCTGAACTCAGAGGGCCAGGGAAAATTCCCTGGAGGAAGTGACATCTTCACTGAAATCCAAACAATAACAGGAGTCATCCAGGTGAGAAGGTTTTGCTGAAGGTTGGCAGGAGGTTTCCAGAGGGAAGAGCATGTACCCAGGACTAGAGATAAGAGAATAATGGGCTCTAGGAACTGACAGCCGTTCACTGCGACTGAAGCGAAGATCTGGGATGGGTTTGGGGGTGTAGATTTGGAAGTGTAGATTTGGGAGTGAGTGTGGCCTAGCAAAAGAGTGGGAGAGGTAAGTAGACGCCAGATCATAAAGGGCCATAATGGTTTTACTAAGGAGTTTGGACTTTATCTTAAGGTCAATAGGGAGCCACCGATCAGTTTTCAGCAGGAACACGTGACCAGATTTACTTTAATCAGGAGCTTCCATCTGGTTTCTTGTCCTTTCTTGAGTTATCACCCCCCCACTCTCCAATGAGGGCTGTCGGGTAACCCAGGCAATAGTCCACATTTCTAACCCAAGGGCCATTTCTTATCTCTTACTTGAATTCCACCAACTCTGCCAATATTTACTTTTCTCCTCAATCCTAGATCTTTCAACCTGTAGAAACAATTTGGTGGCCTCCTAACAGAAGGCTAAGATAATGCTGCCCAAACACATGATCGATCTATATAAGAAAGACCTCATAACTGGATGATAATGACAGACTAGCAAATGAACTGTATGAAAAACATCCCCTCCTTTTCTTTCTTTACCTCATTAAGTCACCTAGAGCCACAGTTTAAGGCTTAGAATCAATACCCTAAGGGAAAATCATCATGGTCATTAACTTTATCTCTTCGCCTCACCATTTAACCTTAGAATTGCAGAACCTTGGCACTGGGAAAGAAACCTTTAATCCTCTAGCCCAGCCTTCCACCTGAGTGTCAGAGCTCTTTGGCATGACTTGGCAATTGAGATCAGATTATTTCTTACTGCCTTAAATTTCCTTAAGAATTTATTTTTAGATTCATCCCCCATTGAACAGGTTTAGGGTGGGACCTCTATGTCCAATAAGGAATAGCTCAAACTCACTACGTCTTAAGGTTCTAGAATAATGCTATTCAAAGTGTTATCAACAAATTGCTCCTGGTCCATGGACTCCTTGTTACCAGCCCACACATAAGGTAAGTACAGAAATCAAGCGTAAGCATTTGAAAACTTTTATAGCAACCTGATATTGCCATGATATCTAAACACGTGTTCAGAGGACTCATCTCAATGAACAGGGTATAAAACAGCTTGAGTATTATTGGACTTGTCACATGTGACACCTGCTGCCTATGAGTTATGCACAGTAAGACCATGTGTCAGATTACTTTGAAAAGCACTGTTCTAGAAGGTTCCATGGGAAAAGAAGAGGAGCGGTCTTGGGGTAGGAGGGCTAGATCTCCTCCTCCCCCCCTCCCTTCTGGGTACAAGAGAGCGAATCTGCTGCCGAGGATGAGGAACAGGAAGCTGCTCCCACTAAGCCACTGGCTGTGTGGGGTGAAGAGGAGGGCAGGAGTTGGTGGCCAGGTTATCAGGCAATAACAAACTCAGCATCCAAGCACGCGACTTCCAGCAATGCAAGGAGTTTCCTTTGTTTTGGGAAAACAAGAGCTGCAAGAAGCCTCTCCTTGACACGTTCTTGCCTGGCTTCGGGAGGAGCCCAACCACTCCTGACACACAAACAGGACAGTCCTGGCCAGTGAGAGACAAGCCAGTACCCTGACCACAACCCCTGTTTGCTTTTCCTTTTCCACCACTTCCTCAGTTGGAGGGCCACTGTGGGGCCATAGGGAGCTGCCAGCCTAGGTCACCACTCAAGAACTTCACCCCCAATGACCCAGTACCTACTTCATATGACTCTTCCGATGCCCTTTCTACAGCCTACTTTCTCTCCCCAATATGGTACTTTTGGTCTGAGACCAAGGGCATCCTTCCCTAGAGTTGTAAGTAAAGCTAAGCTTCAGAGCACCACTCTGACAAAGGTCATGGTATGCTCTAGCAAACTATGCTATTTTAAGTCTAAAACCAAGAAAATCAGCACCTATACGAGTGCCCAAGAAGAACAATATTTGAGCTTTCAACAAAATGTTCTGAACAAGTATTTTTAAGTTATCTGAATAGTCACTTAATTATATTAGGTTCTCAGATTCAAGAACCCAGTTATCACCAAGACTAACATACATAAAACAATGCACCTCTTCATGATGCAGAATGTTGTCAAAACTAAACTTCTAGTAGCTAGCTAGGGAGTGAGGACCCAAGACCCAAACATCTGACACCACCTGGAAGTCTAGCTCCTGGGGTATAAACAGAGTAAGAGCGTCAACCTCTCAGACTCACAGGAGAGCACCTTCTAAGACCAAAGACTTAGGAACATTTTCTCCAAGAGCACTGAGAAGTAGGGCTGGCAAGTCCTATTTATGACTTTACTATGATCAATCAAGAGCCTTGGGGACCAGGAAACCTTCCTCCCCTTCGGATTAATCAAGGGAGCTTACCCTTTACCCTGGCTCAAGAGTCCAAGTTTCTATGAAGACTCATTTGTCCAGTAAGAGGAGGGGTGTAGCGGCGGGACTCCCCCCACTCCAGGCCTCCTTCATGCCAAAGAAGGAGGAAACAGAATAAGCAAAATAAAATTCATAAAGCGAAGCAGTAATTACGGTGTGGTCAACAAGAGGCTGTCCTCAGGCCCATCATTATGTGGCTAAATTTAACGCCCTGCGCGGCCAGGGGAGCCGTGCGCCCCGGGCACCGTGTGTCCACACAGACGCCAGCTTCGCCACCTTCACCCGCTCGACAGCCGCCAGGGCTGCCAGAAAGCAGGTCACAATTTTTTTTATAGTCTGTTTACCAAGATGCTGTTTTTACTGCGAGGTTTCTCTCATTTTATCTCTTTTTCCCTTTTCCCCAAACAGACTGGCCTGTATTTTCTGTCCTGGTTTTTTTTTTTTTTTTTTTTTTCTTTCTCCCTCTCTCAGTACTATTTTCAGAACTCTAATTTTATATGGTATGTCCCTTTTTTTTTTTTTTGGTAAATATTTGCCATGACTAAGCCAGGCACATCCAGTTTAAAAGGCTCCGTCCCACAAAACATCGGGTCTCTAATGATATGCATCTCATTAGCCTTCCCCATGAAAGGGGGTATAGAAAAAAAAAAAGCAACTTACAGACTCTCTCACTTTTTATATCTAGAGAGACCTATATTTATATATGAGGACAAGCTGGAAACTGACATTCTGAGCCTCGATATGAGGTTAGTACAATGGCCATTTGATTCAAGAGAGAGGAGCTACTGGTCTGTGTGTCAGTTGATTGCTAGTTGATCCAGGCGGTTCTGACCAGA
The DNA here is from genome assembly GCF_963924675.1 of Phocoena phocoena. Lineage (NCBI taxonomy): Eukaryota > Metazoa > Chordata > Mammalia > Artiodactyla > Phocoenidae > Phocoena > Phocoena phocoena. Next base: position 96,666,861 of record NC_089225.1, read on the forward strand.
TCAGTACAGCCAGAAACAATGCTCGAACTTCTGAGATATCAGGGCTCACTAGACCAGGGGAACAAAACTCCGGGAAGTTCTCTGACACTACATTTTCTAAAATGGAACAAAGAGAGTCAAAGGGGCACCGATATTTCCCTCCTCTACCGGTGGATGAAGTCAAAGAAAAGAAAGCTATGAGTTAAGAGAGCGCTGAGAGAGACCCCCCGCTTCCAGTTAGAACTTCATACCTCCCTTCACCAAAGGGCTTCTCCAGCTGGGCAAAGCCCCAAAATTGATGGGAGGATTTCTTACTGTACATGTTAGGTTTGACAAAAGGGGCCGTGTGTACATTTACTGCACTGAACAAAAGGCACAGCATCCAATACCCACTCTCCGAGGACTGATCTGTGATGCATTTAAAATCACCTTGATCCTCCAAGAGGGAGTCAGATGAGCCCCTGCTATTGACAGTTTTCCATAAGAAATGTTGGGGGAGGGAAATAGATACATGGATTGAGACACCCTGAGTGGCTGCCGAAGCAGCATCTCATGGGCAGTCTCTACTTTGTTGGCATCACCAAAGGTCCAGAGTCTTTAACTTGGTTTCCATTGGTTAGTTTAGGGATAATCAGACTCTAGAGGGTTAACTGATGCTAACTAAAATCATAAGAGACCAATTTAGACAGTAAAGTACCAATGTATTAGTTTACAAGGTGAGGGCTATACTATGCCAGTGACTGATATATCTTCAGCCGATTCTTCCTGGGACGCCGAATAAACACTGAGAGTGCTACTTGCTAAACACAGAAAAAAGGCAAACACAGCAAATGACTTTATGTGATAGTTCATATACACTGCGGAAAAAACTAGCCATTCATCCTCATTCTACTCTAGCATTGCTTTGGCACTGTGCTAGACAAATTAATCAGTTGTCACTCCTTGGCTTTTCTTTTCCTAAGTTCTATCCAACTCTGCTCCTCTGTTAGTACATCTCCTCAGACCTCATGAATTAACTATATAACAGTTTTTCTCAAATTGCTTGTAAGAGCCAAGAGGTGTGCAAGACGAAGAGTTGGAAGAAAGGGATATGGGGTAAGAAATGAGGCGGTACTTGGGGCAGAGTTCTCTAGCCATGGACCACTTCCCTATCTCAAAATGAAGTTACGGAGCTTCCCTGGTGGCACAGTGGTTGAGAGTCCGCCTGCCGATGCAGGGGACACGGGTTCGTGCCCTGGTCCGGGAAGATCCCACGTGCCGCGGAGAGGCTGGGCCCATTAGCCATGGCTGCTGAAGCCTGCGTGTCCGGAGCCTGTGCTCCGCAACGGGAGAGGCCACAACAGTGAGAGGCCCGCATACCCCAAAAAAAAAAAAAGAAGTTACGAGATAGTTACGAGTCTCCCTATTGCTCATAGATGGGTCTCAGTCTTGCCTCCTGCCCACAGAAAGTTCCAGGTGTAGCTGTGTAACATGCGGCAAGGCAATGGGACATGATGGAAGAACACTGGGCTGGAAGTTCAGAGCCCTGGGTCCTGGTGCTAAATTCTGGGTCCTGGTGCCAAAATCTACCACTGTTTTTCTACGTAAGAGTTCTTTTACCTTTGTAGGCCCTAGTTGCCTCATAAGTAGAACAAAGAGGCTTGATATATCCTTAGATTGATAAAGTCCCTTTCAGCTCTTAAAATTCTATGGCTCTAATCTTCTGAACAAGATATCTGAGATGCCATAATTTCCTTCTTAGGTACTAGCCTAGGCCCTTGAGATCTATAACCTCATCTCATAAGCAATATATTTACAAACAGTTGGGTGGATTACTTCTGTAGGTAGCTAATCTCATCCACTTTATATTGATTCTTATTTACCTCAGTATCAGAAGTGATCCCAAATTGGGGGGGATATTCTGCTTGAGACTTGCGTCTCCTTAGGAACCCACTAAATTCAGCAGCTTCACTGTGCTCTTCCCCGGCTGCTGGGTACTACAGAAAACTAAATGCTAAGATGCTCATTGACTATTCCTTCTTTACACCGAGCAGTATCATCATCCTTGTCTCTAAGCTCCTCTTCATTCCTAGCTTCACTCACACCAAGTTGGAAGGAGTTCTTTGGAATAAATATTCGAAGAAGACAATGTTCAGAACTGCTTAGGCTTCAAGGGTAAGAGTACCAGTAGCCAAAGAGCTTTTGAAGGATTCCCTCAAACCACCACACTTAGGGAAAGCCTCTCAGATTGTATAAATGAATAAAATCCTTAGATGTGTCTTTCCTTCAGCAGCTATTCACCGTACAAAATCTCTCTGAACTTGTAGCTCAAGATTCACCTCTCCCAGAAGTACCTTACCCAAACTAGCCTGGTATGAACCCCAGATCCCATCCAAATGAATCTATTTCTTCCTCCTCTCAGACAACATATATTTTATGTATTTAGAATATTCTTTGCATATGTGTAAACATGGTCTAATCTCTCTCTTCAAAAGTCCATCTTTCGGGGGTTCCCTGGTGGCGCAGTGGTTGAGAGTCCGCCTGCCGATGCGGGGGACACGGGTTCGTGCTCCGGTCCGGGAGGATCCCACATGCCGCGGAGCGGCTGGGCCCGTGAGCCATGGCCGCTGAGCCTGTGCGTCTGGAGCCTGTGCTCCGCAACGGGAGAGGCCACAACAGTGAGAAGCCCGCGTACCGCAAAAAAAAAAAAAAAATGTCCATCTTTCAAGGGCAGAAACCATGTTTTAACTTCTCAGTATGACTCCACGATGTTTAATATTTCACTGGTGCTTAATAAGTACTGTCTACACAGAGTTTAAATTTCCAAATAAAAAAACAAATAAAGATCACCCACACAGAATGAAAAAAATGCTTCCTGAGACTCCGGGGCAATTTCCCCTTTGACAATTCCCTTACGGGAGAGAACAAGGATGCCCACGAATCCTGCTGTCTTGTTCCCTAAACATTGGACAGCTGAGCTGCCAACCTACAGGACTCAAGACTCCCTCTCATGTTTCACTGTGACTCATTATCCAAAACAGGTTTCACCCACAAGCGAAGGCCACTTTATATAAGGCTATATAAAGTCAATAGATCAGGCAAAGCTTAAAGGTAAGTCGTTGGATACTTTTGTTTTCTCTCTTCCTTTCTATAACCAGAGACATTTACCAATGTGAGAAACTTCTCCAATGCCAAGACCTTTGAGCTACAAGCACGCATTATTGTGTACCTCCTACTACAGGGCACTGCAGTAGGTTCAGAAGAGGAAACAAAATGAGCAAGACAGTTTTGCCCTGATGGAATTTATCACCTAACAGGGGTGATAAGTACAGAAATTCTTATATACAAGGCCAAAGTGATAAGAGACACAGGAAAGATACAAAGCATTGTGGGATCTCAGAAGAGGGAAAGAATATAGCTTATACCTTGACTTCTGTCCGTTTCACTATTTCTAGCATAACAGAAACGTCACGGAACCATCTGATTCTCTTTTTAAGTAAGGAGAATTAAATGCCCTTGGAAAGAACTGCAAAATTCCTGGATGAAAGGCTACATCCCCTGGGGAAAGAAGAGGGAAATAGGCAGAAATCAAGTCATCTATCTTCAAAATATCGCCTGTGCTTTCATGCCACCCACAAATCCCAGAGGAAGGCCTATCCCCTCGCTTTGCTCCACTCCGTAGGTCCTTGCTTTCACACTGTCATTTTCCCTTCACCACCGTAAGTTTCTCCTTCTCCAGTGGCTTCTTTGTTTTCAAACATGTATGTGTCTTCTCTTCTTTAAAGGGGAGTTTTGCTGGGCCACTTCTAGCTCTCCAGCTAGCTCTCATTTCCTTTTCATTGTGAAACTTCCCGATGAGAGTTCTACACTTATTGCCTCCATTGCCTTATCAATCGACCCTTCTTTAGCTGCCTACAATCTGCTGATATTGCCCAAGATTCCGAACTGCCTGATGATCTTTCCTCGGGCAGTCAATCTAGTCTCTATCCAGCACGTGGCACGGTGGACGACCCTCCCTGGTGATGGGAGGAGCGTGGGATTTGAATAGAGACAAATTCTGTGAGCTGAAGTGACCCTAAGAAAATTACCTAGCCCTTCAGCTCCTGCTTCTTTATCTTTAAAATGAGGATAATATCACCAACCTCATAGGTTTGTTTTAAGGATTAAAAGTTATAACTTAGCTGAAGCACCTACTGCTGTATCTAACACACGAGCAGTATGTACTTGATAACTGCTAGTTCCCCTTTCTTAGCTAACTTACTCCTCTATCCAGATTCTCTTCCTATCTCACGTTTCCTTCACTGGCTCCTATTACCTTCCAATTGGGATTGTTCCCCAAATCGCAATCATTGGACTTCTGTTCTTTTCTCCATGCTGTTCCCAGCAAAAGATGCTTCCATTCTCATGCCTTCAAATGCTGCTCCTTTGTAGAACATTCCCAATTCTATTTCTAGAGGTCCTTTTTCAACCTAAGCTTCAATCCTATTTTTTTAACTCTTTCCTGAACATTCCCACTTGTATGTCCTATAATCAATTTAAATCCAACATGTATTGAAAAAGATTTTCATCTTATGTTTTTAAATTAACTCTAATTATATATAAGGCTTTTTTTTTTATTTTAATAAGCTAAGGCATCGTTAAGTGGTCACACTGGAATGAATGGGCTTTTATGAAACCCTTCCTCTACTAGGGGACGACAAGGGAGACTCAACTGTGTGAATTGTGGCAAAATGTTCCAGAGGTATGTGAAGCTTATAGGTTAGACCTAAAAGGACTCGATATTTGCCAGAAATAAGGTATCAGTTATCACTGCCTCACTACTCAATTCTCAACTAAGTGGATTTCTGAGACCAGAGATTGAAACCAAATGAGAGACTAGCAGTGGATTTGGTGAAGCTAAACAGAAAAAAAGAAAAACAGTTTTCATTTTAGAAGAGTTGGTAACTTCCTTTGAATGAAATAAGGTGCACAGCCCCTGCGGCAGTGTCTGTTAAACTGTGTTAGCCAATCTGGGTCTAGATGTATCCAGACATGCAGGATTTAGTTTTCCACAGGCCCCTACAAACTCTGTTGTCTTTTATCCAGCTGGATACATGTTTCTGTTATATACCTACCCCCTGTAGTCATCTGAGTTTGTAATACCTGGTTTTGAGCGTTTTAGGATAAGAGAATTTAAATGTGATAAAGCCCTTTACTACTGGGATTCTCAGAATCAGAAAGCCCAACTTTTGGAAATGAGTAATTTTAACCCATTGGTATTCTCTATATTGATTTCCTTCTTGTTTTCCCACAGATTTTTGGTGGTTTTTTTCCCCTCAGACTTTTAATAAATTTTCTTTTGAAAGTATAAGCCCTTATAGAGCTTTGTAAAAGGAAAATAAAGAAAGAAGCCTTTTTATACATTCTTGGGGCAAAAAGAGAGAAGTGGTGACCCCTGGTAGCAGGGCTCAGTGGTGACTACAGGAATCCCAGTGAGAAAACCCCAAAGAGAAGGCAAAATTCAGAAGAAATATGGTTGAGAAACATGTGCAGCCATCCCTTCCTCCCTGGAGATTTTCATTCCAGACCTCAAATACTGGTGGACTTGTGTTTTAAATAAGGAAAACCATTCCTTTATATGCCCAAGATTAGATTTAATTGAGCCCCACCCATGATTTTTCCAGTCTGTCAATGGCACCACTATTCTTCAGATCACATAGGCAAAGCACTGACAGCCTAATCTTCCTAAAAGATCACTTTCATATGTCACTTCTCCAGTCAAAACTTCCAATGGTTTCCCACTCTCTATAACAGTAATTAACTGCAAGAAGGAAGCGCCCCATCTCCCTCCTAGGAGACGTGCCGCTGTTTGAAAATCACTGCATGTAATGATAGATGTTAATAACTGGACTGAAACAGGCAAATAAATGGATTACAGGCAGAAAAGAGCTAAAAAACATTTACCTTCAGAACAAAGCACCAATCTTCCAGGCCAGCATTTAAGGCCTCCCCACAACCTAGCCTCAAGTTATTATCTTGCTAACTTTATTTTCTACTAATCCTCACCCACTCTTCTTCTTATTTTACATCCTTTGCCCATGTGTTTCTCACCTAAAATGCCTTCCACATAGTTCCCTAGCAAAATCTGAAAGGAAGACTAAAGTCCAGTTCAAGTCATGCCTTTTACAGGAAGCTTTTTCCAATCACTCCACTACTGTGGCCCCTGTAGCCATTCATTAAGTACAGCAAGCTCTTTGATGGCAATATTGCCATTTATGCTCATAATACATATGCACAACACTGAATACTGTAAGGATGAACTAGCTGCAAGTCTCGCGAGATCAGAGAACTGACACATACACACAATCGTATGGAGGATGTTCTCATGCAGGTAGACTTATCCTTCTTTGTGATGCCCATGAAGAAAACTGAAAAAACATCCTCTGAATGCTATGTCTTCCTCTACATATTGAAAAACAGATATATGGCAGAGGAGCAGCCCTTCCAGCCTTGGAAGTAGAGCCCAGAGAGAGGAAAGACTGAGGAAGGAAGAAACTTAATAACTTCTTTGGGTTCTATGACTAATGTTCTTCCCAGGATTTTGTCAGGTTCTTATTCCTTTGGTTTTTGAGATATTTAATTTCTTAACTGGCTCTAAAAAAAGAGGTTCTAGGATCTCTCAGTAATAAAAGATTCAAGGTTTATACTTCATCCCAAAATTGGGACTGTCTCCCAGTAAACTAAGTGTCAAAGAAACAAGGCAGGTAGTAGAATGGCAATCTGACAGTGATCTTCTCCTTAGGTTACTCATCTGTTTACAGTAGGGCTGTCTAAGTCTCAGGCTACCGACAGGTGATGGTTTCATGGCCTAGTCATAAGACAGTAAAAATAAGGAAGAATGGGAAGATATGATTCCTTCATCCATCAACAAATACTTCCTGAGTGCCAACTATGTGTGGAGGCACTGCTTTAGGCACTTGGATAAACCAGCACGCAAAACACACATCCTTGTCCTCATTGAGTTTATACATTCGGGCAGGGGGAAGACAGGCCATAAACCATAAGCATAATAAAATAAGTAAACTTGATGGTAATATGGAAGATAAGTGCTATGGCGAAAAAATAAAAAGTAGAGCATGGTAAAGTGAAATGGGAGTGCCAGGTGCAGAGGGGCAGGGATGTGGCTTACAATCTTAAATAGGATAATTAGGGTAAACCTACTGAGAAGGTGACATCTGAACAAAGACATGATTGTAGTCCATGGAGATATGCCGGCACATTTCTTGACATGCCTCCCCTTAAGAGGTGGAGCTTAATTACCCTTTCCCGGAGTGTGGCCTGGACTTAGTGACTCACTTCTAACGAAGAGAATATAACAAGACGGTGATAAGGTGTCACTTCTGAGATCAAGTTATAAAGAGACTGCAGCTCCCATCTTGGTCTTGGTCTTGGTCTTGGTCTCTCAGCCTCTCGGATTATTGGCTCTGGAGGAAGCCAGGGCCGTGTCATGTGAGCGGCCTTATGGAGAGGCCATGTAGCAATGAAGTGGCACCTCCTGCCAACAGTCACATGACAGAGCTTGGAAGTGAATTCTCTAGCCCCTTATGATGACTGCCTTTCCAGCCGAGATCCTGACTTGCGGTTTCAAGGGAAACTCTGAGCCAGAATCACCCAGCTAGCTGCTTCTAGATTCCCGACCTTCAAAACCATGTGAGATAATAAATGTTTATTGTTTTAAGCCACTAAGTTTTGGAGTAATCTGTTATACGGCAATAGATAACTAATACAGACAGAAAAGAAGGGAGGGATTTGGCCATACAAATATCTGAAGAAAGAGCATTCCAGGCAGAGGGAATAGGCAGTGTAAAGGCCTAAAGGAGGTGATGCTTAGAGTATAAGAAAACCAGCAAGAGGCCAGTGTGGCTGCAGTGGAGTGGGAGTGGGGGGAGAGGGAGGAGATGAGGTCAGAAAGGTAATAAGATCCAGATCATGTAGGATTTTGTAGGTCATCATAAGGTCTTTGGGTTTTACTTATAAATGAAATGTGAAGCCAGCTTTGAGCGGGAGAGTATCACGATGTGATTTGTGTTTTAATAAGATCACTTTGTTGGTAATGGGCCCAGAAGGGAGGAGAAGTAGCAAGAGGGATACTAATAAAGAGGTTAATGCAAAAATGTGGGTAAGAGACGATGGTGGCTCAGACAAGAGTGGTAGCAGCATAGGTGAAATTACAGGTGTACTTTGAAGGTAGAGCCAAGAGGCTGATAAACTGGATGTAGGATGTGAAAGGACAGAAGTCAAGGATGACTCCAAGGTTTCTGGCCCTAGCAAGTAAATGGATGAAGTTTCCATCAACATGGGGGGGGCGTGGCTTTTAGAAAAGCAAATATGGGGGTTAGGATTAGGAGTTCAGTTTTGGACATGTTGAATTTGAGATGCCATTAGACTTCCATGTAAAAATGTTGAAGTTAGGGCAAGGTCTAGAATTAAGATTAAACTTGGGATTCATCAATAAGATGTTATTTAAAGCCATGGGACTAGATGAGATCACTAAACGAGTGAAAAAAGATCAGAGCATCACGGACTGAGTCCTAAGGCACTCCAACATTAGGAGGTAAGGGAGAAGAACCAGCAAAAGATTCTGAGCAGGAACAACCAATGAGACGGGGAGAAACAGGAGAGTATTGTTCTGTGGAAGCCATGTGAAGAAAGTATATTGAAGAGAAGGAACTGACAAGCATTATAAAGGAAAAACCTAAATGGGAAAGGATTAGTCAACTCGATTGTCCTCTGTCTCCCTGCCCTTCTTTTCATTTCCACATCCTGCCTGATGTCAAATTCTACAGCAGTGATAAGTACAGGGGGCTGTGGGGCTAGCAGGGTAGTGTACTTATCCCTGGAGGAAGGAGAGCAGACTGAGAAAAGGAAAAACTGTCATGGAAGACTCACAAAAGGGATGACACCAGCGCAGAGTTGGGAAAATTGAACAGGAGTTTGGCATGAGGACAAGAGAATACCCGGCAAATGGATCACGAGACGTACGGGCAGGAAGCTGTCAATACTGGAACATGATGAAAGGGTGGGGTGCTACTGGGGAGTGACAGAAGGTCAGGCTGAAGAGGTCAGCAGGACCAAATCATGAACCATCTTGTGTGGCATGCAAGGAGTTTGAACTTTACCCTGCAGCCTGTTGGGAACCACTTAAGGACTTTAAGCGAGAGAGTGACATCATCATGTTCCTGTTTTAAAGAGATCACTCTGACATAACTGCAAGTTCAACTGGAGGAAAATAAGCATTGACTGGTAGACAAGTTAGGAGGCTGTGGCATAGTCAAACCAGAAACAGGGTGGGGAATGGCTAATGTAAGGCAATGGAAGCCGGAATAGAGAAGAAGAGCAGATTCAAAAAAGGGTTAATAAGTTAGGCTCTGGAAGTAAGGACAAAGAGAAGAGGGGATAACTCCCAAGTTTCCAGCTTAGAAAACTGAATGGATAATGGTACAATTCCCCAAGATAAGGAATATAGAAGAGAACTGGGTTTGGGGGGAGCAGATGATTAATTTTGGACACGTTTAGGGTATTGCATTTGGGACATCCAGGTGGGAATGTCAAATATGCAGAAAGAAATATGGGCCTGAAACATAGTGGAGATATAAAACTGGTACTCAGGGGTGTACTAGTGATGGCTGGAACTGGGTTCTGGATGAGATCACCCAGAGAGAAAGAGAGTGAAGGGTGGAAGGATGGAGGACCCAACCCTGGGTTACACTAACATTTGAGGGTAGGGAAAGGATGGACAGCCAGCCAAGGAAACCAAGTAGAAGCTGTCTGTGAACTTCACAGGATAGCAATTTTCAGGTTAAAGAACTCTGCATCTTCCCCAGGTGTCACTGATATAAGCTCTAGCTTCATAAGAACAGCAATGAATATCTTCATAGCTTGAAGTCTCTGCTCTAGAATCAGGCTGCAACCAGACAGGGGATGAAAATACTAACAAAAACTAGACAGGACACAAAGGCCATGGTTACATTTAGGATGCTGAGTCAAATCAATGTTAACTATAGTTGTAGAACTATAACTATATAATAGAAATTGGTTAAGATATTACACGGAACAGATTCTTTAAGTCTTACAAGGCATTCGGAAAGCAGCTAACGGGAGTGACTGCTATGCTGAATATTCTCTTCTGAAGATAGAGAAGGAGAGAACTGCAAAAATCTCTATCTCTGCTAAGGCCTCCCTCCCCAAGGAAGCCAACTTCACGCAACTGCCCAGGTTTCGGTGTACAGGGCTGATTCCCAGCCAGGGGTTGCCAGCTGCAGAGGGCGGGGCTCTATTTTGGGCTGCCTGCTGTCCCTGAGCCCAGCCGCGTCTGGTTTGAGCAGCATGCAGCCCCAGTGACTCACACACCCATGCAAACCGCCTGTGGCTCGTGGCATGGCCTCGGAATGCCAGCTTTAGGCCAGCTCCCTCCTCACCCCATTACACTGGGATAAATAAATAAAGAGCACGCCAGCAGCCATACAGCCTGATGGCAACCAGATGAAGAGAGGGAGGCATGGACGCGGCCAGGGGAAGGAACTCCCTCCAGTGGACCCTGCTGAGCGTGGGCCATGCCAGCCCACTCATCCTAAACTTCCTCTTTAACACTGTTCATACTGGCATGTAGTAATAGCCCTCAATTCCTTGACTGGTCTTCTATTCCTAGCCCCTAGTCCTAGGAAATGCTCTACATGGGGATGTTGCCTTCTGTGAGAACAGGGCCAGCCCTGACTTGAATGGGCACTGCCACGAATCCCCCTCTAGTTAGGTCACCATCGATTGTCCCCCTTGGGCTCCCTGGAAATGAAAATCAGGCTCCTAAGGGGAGAGGAAAAACAAAAGGACTAAATATGGAGAAGTAACCCCTGTTCGATCCTTAAATATTCTTCCTGGCCTTAGTATCCTAGAAACCTCCCATCCTACTGCCTCCTGTGCCCTATCTCGATGTCCTCTTGCCTAGCAATAGTCCTAATGAGAAGTAGGAAAAACAGACCCCAGGCACTGACCGCATGGCCCTCTGACATCAGCCCTGGCCCCCCTGCACCTTCATCCCGAGCTCTCTGTCCCTGGTTTGTTTATCTTCCTATGTTGCTTATTTTGATGGCACATCCTTTCAGCTCAGTCTTGGGTGACCCCGTGACCCTTCTGTGTCCTGTTTGTAGGACCCCAGGCAAGCAGAGTAACTGAAAAGATGCACTGGCCATAAGAAATGCTGCAGTCCCGGTAGGAAACCTTTCAGTTCTAGCAGTTCTACAGGACATTCCGAGGACAGGGCAGTGATCCCAGAGGTCACAAGAATTCTACATTATCCTAGCCCTTGACTCTCCTCTAATTTGTGTGTACGACCAGTAAAAGTAGCAAAACAAAATAGGGATAATCCTAGACTATGAGTCAAGAAGTGTGGATGGTCCGAAACATACAGCTACCACCATATGACCTTAGGCGAGTCACTTAACCTCTCTGAGGCCCAATTTCTTAATCTATGAAATGGAAAGCTACAACTATCTATCGTCCAGATCCTTTCCAGATATAATGAAATTCTACAAGTCTATGCAGTTTGGATGTGATCCACCCAGAACCTAGAGGACCAGAGTTCTTGAAGTAGTTGGTTCCAAACACCAATCCCCTTCCTGGGCTAGCACCTGTATTCCGCATGCTTTCTCATTCAGTTCTGCAGTGTTCCTCCACCCCAATGTCATGAAAGAAATGAGACTTCAGTTCTACAAATGAGAAAATAGAGGCTCTGAGAGAAGTGATTTATCCAAAGCCGCAAAATAAATCAGGAGAATAACTGAAGATCCCAAATATGGGTCTAACAAGCAACACTATATCCACAGCCCACACCACCACAATTTTCATAAAATCCCCTCCAGTGTAGGTTTATCAACATATTCACCCACAAACTCGTTGAGAACCTATTACTTCTAAGCACTATGTTTGGTGCTGGGAACATAGAAACACATTCAACGTGGTCCTTGCCCTCAAAGAGTCCATAGATCAGTGGAAAAAGACATAGTCTTGCAGACATACAAACAGCATCATGACAAAGTTATAACTAGTAAAATAGAGGCATGAACCAAGGCACTATAGTAGCAGGAAAGAAGGATTATCTTTACAAGGACAGTCCGGAAAGGTCTCCCAAAGAAGCTGAAGCTGACACTTGAAAGATTAATAGAAGTTTACAAGGTAGATAAGACCAGGGCACTGGGCATTCTAGATAAAGGAACAATGTGTGCAAAGACACAAAGGCTAGAGAAAACAGCATTTTTGGTAATTCAAAGCCATTCTGTGTGGCTGAAGCATAAAACACACAGAGAAAAATGTTGAGAAACCAAGCTGGATACGTATGCAGGCACTAGATCAGGAAGGGACTTCCCTGCTGAGCTAAGAATAAGCATCTCATTGTTTGACTAAGGGGCTGAGGTAGGGAACTAGTATGCCATCCCAGCCCACATTAACCTCCTTCACACCCAGACCTATCTGAGAGAAAGCGATCTGAGAGAAAAATGGGGGAAGCTATCTGAGAGAAAAATGGCCTAGGAAATCTCTCTCTGTCACAAGTTTAGGTTTCATGATCTCTCTTTCCCCATGAAGACCTGAAACCTATTCTGCTTCAGGACTTAGCAACACATGCTTTCCTTCTCCTCCAGAATTACAACTGCTTCGGTAGGTGGACCGAACGCTCAACTCACATGTTGTGTTCTCACTGTTGAGACCTCAAGCATCATGAGGCTACTGCTCAATGGACAAAGGCAGAACAGAAGGTTCCAAACCACCTGCTTTGCTCAGCCCTGTGAAAAGCATTAACTTCAGGTTCAAAAGAAGTAGGAGTCACAGTCCCTGTCCACAACAAGCTTACAAATTAGCCTAGAAGACAAGACAGAAATATAAATAATCTATACATAACACAATATTTGAACAGCATTATTTACTTACACAATAAAGTACCAACCTGGGTAACATGTATAATTAGAAAATAGTGCAATAATACTAGGGTACTAACTGTACAACCAACAAGTCTCAGAAGAGTTAGAGAAAAAGATCAATATTGACTGGTTATCAAAGGTCACTACTATTCATATTACCCCTGCTTGGCATTTAATAGATGTTTCTTTTGGCCAAGCTCAATCCTTAGAAGGGAAACCTAGGCAGGAGCTTCTGACAGGCCACAATTATCTACTCCCCATTCATTCCTTTGCCAGTCCCCTTGTATAAACACTGTGATTTTCCACAGCCTACTGTGCCCACAAGACAGTCCCCAAATGGTAGCCCTGTGCTTTTCACCTTCCTCTACTGTGGGATGTCGAAGGGGCCCAGACAAGTAATAATGACTAGCCCCCCGCTCCACAATCCAGACCTGGGATCAGATCTCAGCAAGCAAAAATTTAGCAACTGGTCAACCAAGGTTTCCAAGAGAATTCCAAACAAAATCCCTAGGTACCTTAGCAGAGATGTTTTACAAATGCTAATCAGCTCACTTTTGCCTTTTACATCTTTCCCCCTACTTCTCCCCATCTTCCCCAGGTACATCTTAAGCTTTATCAGACTTTCTATAGGTAACTTTTCCACAGAAAGGGCTCTCCAACGATGCAAGCAAACCTAACACCCAAAATGCAAGTCACCACTCAGGCACCTGGAAAGAGGAAGTAAAGCAAAGCTGCACAAGGAGAAAGGAAATAGCAAATACTCTACCTCTACCATAAACTGTTCCAAGAAGGAATTCTCTTCAAATGGCTCTGTCTTCAACCGATCTGTAATAAGAAGGGAGGCAGAAAAGAAATATGAGTCTTAGAATGAGCTTCCTACCTGTGAGATGGAAAGGGAACAGAGCCCAGGACTTCTTGGGAAAGAGGATAAAGATGCAACACCCAGAGATACCTAGTCCAGTGGGAGAAGAGGACAAACAGGAGGAGGAAAGGGTGATTAGCAATAAATGACAGGTTCATTGGCAGCATGCGCTCTAGAAGGTTTTCCCACCACAAAGACAGGTGAAATTGAATTTTTAGTCTGAAGTTGGAGCTATGCAGCTTCCTAAAGTCCCAGGTCATTTTTCCCTCATGCAATTTTATATAGCTGTTGGCCCTTTCCAGAGTCTTTCCTTCCCATTGTCTAGGGCATGTCTGGATTCAGTTACAGCTTCTATTGGATACTTGGGCCCCAGCCAGGTACTTGACACAAAAGAAGTGTCATCTAGTCTCCAGTCCTGGTCAGCACCCAGCACCCACCCTCGGTAAAGCACCTCCCTAATGCAAATGAGTCTCCCCCTTTGCTAAGCCTCTTCGACTGTCTGTACCACTCCCGACCCAACTCCTCAAAGGATGTCCTCTCACCTCGGCTCAGTGTAGCCCCACTCTCCTGGTAGTCCTGGATCTCCAGATCTTTCATACGAAGCAATGTTGCTAGGTCCCTCACCTGGCACTGCAGTGCCAGACTCATGCCCATCAGAGGACGAATCAAATGTTGGGAGACCTTCCATGGAAGAGATACCAATTAGCCAACAGATAAACACAAAGTACTCCCTAACAGTGTATAAGGTACCAGGAAAAAATACTGAAAAACAAATGTTTTCACGGGAACTTGTATTTTCATAGTCAAGCAACCCATTTACATGAATGTAAACACAAATATAATAATTAAATAAGTATATGAAATAGGTTCAAGGATTTTCTTTGTGGCACAGATAAAAGGATGGGAAGAATAAAGGAGAACATGTATGAATAGATAACCTAGAGCTGTGATTTAAAGAGAAGGATGTGGGGTTCCCTGGTGGTGCAGTGGTTGAGAGTCTGCCTGCCGATGCAGGGGACACAGGTTCGTGCCCCGGTCTGGGAAGATCCCACATGCCGCGGAGTGGCTGGGCCCGTGAGCCATGGCCGCTGAGCCTGCGCGTCCAGAGCCTGTGCTCCGCAACGGGGGAGGTCACAACAGTGAGAGGCCCACATACCGCAAAAAAAAAAAAAGAGAGAAGGATGTGATACAGGTGATAAGAGGTAAGTGTGGACTCAACTCTCAGCAAAAACTGAGAGATGAAAGCAGAAGATCCAAGTAACCTCCAAGCAAGTAGGTGCAACTAAAACAGAGTATGCTAGCTGGAGTGTAATAGAAGACAAATATCAACAGAAAGTAGAGAACTGTGAAAGTCAAATCAGACCCAGACACGGCTTATGAACCATTTCAGGGCTGATGATAGCCCAGAATGAGGCCAGAGTTTCCATCTGTTCCCACAAATGCAGCAAAGTCTAAGGTCACTGTTGTAATAGAAACAAGCCAGTCACCAAGAGACCAGCCTAGGAAGGAATGAACCACCCCTCCACACAGCTTGCTCTTAACCAGAGGTAAGAAGGATGTAAGCATGGCTACACTGCGGCACAGCTAGAGTGATGTTCTCATATGATAATGCATAGCTATATAGAATAACCATTCCATTCACCTATACAAGGTGTCCATTAGCCGTCCAAAAAATTAATTAGCTAAAATCGGTAATTTGTGGCTGGGGGGTATTATGAAAGTTCCTTTCCCTTCTCCCAAGGAGATGAACTAAAGGAGGCAGTGAGAAGAAACGCCCTAGATCAGAGGTCAGCAAACTTTTTCTGTAAGGGCCAGAGAGTCAACATTTTCAGCCCTGTGGCCCATATAGTCTCTGTCACAATATTCAACTCTGCTGTTGTAGCAAGAAAGCAGTCATAGAAAACATGTAATAAATGAGGGTGGCTGGGTTCCAGTATAACTTAACAAAAATAAGCAGCAAGCCAGGTTTGGCCTGTTGGCTATAGTATGCCAACCTGTACCCTAGACCTAAAAAGGATAGCTTTTAGACAAGAAACCCCACAGAGGCTTGAAGTGAGGAAAAGGTACTAAAGTGGCCCATAAGATGTGCAAGCCAGACTCATCTGGATCAGGATCAGAAGTCTGGACTCTTCAGACTTGTACGTTTTCATTTCCATTAATTTTCAGGTAAAACTTATTACTAAAAATTTCAGGTGTATTGTGGCTCAAACTAACAGGAAATGATTCTTTTTCCCTAAAGACAGAGTAGAGGAGAAGACACTGGGTGTGCGTTAGGGTTGCGGGAGGTTAGGGTTTAGTGGCAGCAGCTTTTGCACCAGCACTAGGACCCAAGGAACGCAGGGTAACAGTGCAGAGTGGAAGGCCGGCAATCAGGTCCAGCTATAGACACCTGTCACTTCTTTCTGTCACATAGCACATCCCAACCTAGAACTGTCTCCCAGCTCAGTCCTTAGTATAAACTTAAACCTCCAGGAAGTACTGTTCAGAATGTGACAGAAGCTCTGCTTTTGGAAAATGTATCTGCTCTAGACTCAACTCTCTTTCCTAGGAATTGTTTTAAGTTTGCTCCTTCTCAAGGGAGATCAGGAGGAAAAATAGGTGAATACTTGTATGAAAGCAAGCCAATGTTTGGGGAGTTGAATTGAAAATAATTGCCACTACCAACCAAGCAGCATCACCATCCATTTGCTGGCAGCACTCAAATAACAGAAATTCCTAGAGTTAATGACCAGCCTTTCTCTGGGGGCTACTTTCACAGCAATTCCTTTGAGTAGTGGTAAATATAACAGCATGAAACATGATGAGAAACAGTTTTTAATCAATGCTATGTCTAATTAAATGTGGTAATTATTGAAATTATTGATAGGACTCCAATGTCTATAGAGCATTTTTTAAAAGCTTTTTATCCTTAAATATTTCAACTTCTCAAATAATTTCATAGGATTGGGTTACACCACTCTGACTCATTGGGGTATAACTCATTTCAAAGTTAGTTGAACCCTAACTTAGATCAATTAATTAGAATAAAACATTGTGGCTGAAGCAACAGATTTCAAAGCAAATCCACAGACACTACAAAGAAAAATCTTGAAGTGCTTTAGGAGGCTGGGACACTCCCTCCCCTTCATTTACAGACAGCAACATATGAAAAGATGCAGTTCAATAAATCAATTCAACAAATACCTACTGGGTGCTGAATACACGCTCTGACCCTGTGAGGCTTCTGCCCTCAAAGAGATCACAACAGTTAAGGAAGTCAGGAAGTGTGGTGGATACAGAACAGGAGTCGCCAATCTTCTCCAGAGGAAAAGCTATTTATAATTTTCCCCAGCATCTTCAGATTTCCCATAGAAATGTTCATAAGTCATAGGCAGAAGAGCAGGATGGCAGTTACCAATCCCAAGATGAAACGTATCATGTTTGGATATAATGAAAAGAATAGTAGACTGGGAATTAGGAAACCAAGATTCTAGCCCTGGCTCTCATAGCACCTAGATGTGAAAATGGCTTAACCCCAAGTACTCTCATGGTCCTTGTCTTTTTTATTTTTATTTTTAAAATAAATTTATTTTATTTATTTATTTTTGGCTGCATTGGGTCTTCGTTGCTGCACGCGGGCTTTTTCTAGTTGTGGCGAGCAGGAGCTACTTCTTTGTTGCGGTGCGCAGGCTTCTCATTGCGATGGTTTCTCTTGTTGCGGAGCACGGGCTCTAGGCGCGCGGGCTTCAGTAGTTGTGGCTCGCAGGCTCTAAAGCACAGGCTCGGTAGTTGTGGTGCATGGGCTTAGTTGCTCTGCGGCATGTGAGATCTTCCCAGACCAGGGCTCGATCGCATGTCCCCTGCATTGGCAGGTAGATCTTTAACCACTGAGCCCCCAGGAAAGCCCCTTGTCTTTTTTTAAAAAGACAAATTATGGAGTTGGACTATTTGCTCTCACAGGCCCACTATAATGCTAAGGTTAAGTAATATTACATATGTTCTCTTATTTAATCCTCACGTCTCTGTGGTAAGGTCAGGATTGGTATCGCCATTTTACAGATGAAGAAACTGAGTCTCATAAAAATTCAGTAACTTATCCAAGGTAATACAAGTAGTCAAAGTGATGGAGCTGAGTTACAAATTCAGGTCTGCCTGTGCTCCTTCTACCACCCAAAAAACCTTCAGATGTGACTCCTGGGAATCATAATCTGGCCAAAGAGGTGACAAATTTGAAACTCAAAATATGGAATATAAAGAATTACACTAGAAGAAAAAGATAAGAATAACAACAACAAAAAAGAATTACATTAGATACTAGGAAGAATAGACAGTGGGAAGGAGGAGGGGGTGATGAAGAGAAGCTGGCCAGAAGTGGAAATGGGCTTAGTGTTAGAAAGCTTTGTATATTCCATAATATCCTGCAGAGACATAAAAAGTATTACATTATTAATGTGAATGTGGTAGGGAGTGTGGGGAAATAGGTACTCTCCTACTCTCCGACATGACTTGGAGGAGTTAAGCTGCATAGTCTCTCTGGAAGACAACACAACATTACGTTAGCGAGATCAAAGATGCAAATACTCCTTGATTCAGCTATTCCCCTTCTAGGAATTTACTCACACATTTACACATAGAAAAAGTAAATGCAGGGCTTCCCTGGTGGCGCAGTGGTTGAGAATCCGCCTGCCGATGCAGGGGACGCGGGTTTGTGCCCCAGTCTGGGAAGATCCCACATGCCGCGGAGCGGCTGGGCCCGTGAGCCATGGCCACTAAGCCTGCGCATCCAGAGCCTGTGCTCCGCAATGGGAGAGGCCACAGCTGTGAGAGGCCTGCGTACCACCAAAAAAAAAAAAAGAAAGTAAATGCAGGATATTCACTACATATAAAAACAAAAGAATAGAAACAATTTAAGTGTCTACTAGCAGCAGAGCAATTAAACACACGTTGATAAACTCATTCATCAAAATGCTATGTTGCCATTAAAAAATATTAAGGCAGGTCTTCTAAATGTATTGCTGTGAATGATTTCTATGTTCTAAAACTAAGTGAAAAAAGCAAGGTACTGAACACTGTGAACAGAATGTTGCCATTTGTGAAAATACATATATCTAGATATGTATTTGACTATATGAGTATATTCATATGTACTGATATATATATATATATACTGATATATATATGTATATATACATACATATACACACACATATATATGTGGCTTTGCTTGAGAATTCACAAGAAGCTGACAGCAGTAATTGCTTCAGAGAAGGAAAATGAGGGACTGGAAAGGGAGTAGAAAGAAGACCTATTTCTTCCCTACATACCCTTAAATGCTATTTGAAGTGTTTGCCTTTTGCATGAGTTACTCATTCAAAAAGAATTAAATAAAAACTATGACAAGAATGAGTAACAAACAAAAATTATGACTGTGTGACCTCACAGACACACACACAAGCCTGAAGTAGTATCCGCCTACATCCTCACCGGTGTCTGCTGGCTCTAACTTTTTCCCTATAAAGCTTCCTCAGGTACAGGGATTTCCCTGGGATG
Organism: Phocoena phocoena; assembly: GCF_963924675.1. NCBI lineage: Eukaryota > Metazoa > Chordata > Mammalia > Artiodactyla > Phocoenidae > Phocoena > Phocoena phocoena. The sequence continues at coordinate 96,686,157 of NC_089225.1, forward strand.
GCATTCTTCTTTTAATAATATACCTTGAAGCATAATTATTAATAAATTGTTCTCCCCATGGCCAACCAAGATTCATTCCACTCTAAACACTGTTGCCTCTTTTTAGTTATTTATAATTTATTTTATTTATTTATTTTTTTGGCTGCATTGGGTCTTCATTGCTGCATGCGGGCTTTCTCTAGCCGTGGCGAGCGGGGGCTACTCTTCACTGCAGTCCGCGGGCTTCTCATTGCGGTGGCTTCTCTTGTTGTGGAGCATGGGCTCTAGGCATGCAGGCTTCACTAGTTGTGACATACGGGCTCAGTAGTTGTGGCTCATGGGCCCTAGAGCGCGGGCTCAGTATTTGTGGTGCACGGGCTTAGTTGTTCCGCGGCATGGGGGATCTTCCCGGACCAGGGCTTGAACCCGTGTCCCCTGCATTGGTAGGCGGATTCTTAACCACTGCGCCACCAGGGAAGCCCCTGTTGCCTCTTTTTAAATTGCAGCTCTCCAATTAGAGGAATTTGCCTAGAATAGCTAGGTTTTCTTCACCCATTACTTTCAATTATAATATCATTATACAAGTGTTCTTTACTGTATTCTTTTGAAAGAAAAAACTATTAGAGCCCATCAGCTTCCAACAAGAACTGCCTCCCCAATCTCACTCTTCTGAATTTCCAGGGCTGTGTGATATAAAATGAGAGTAGCTATTGCTAGGGCTTCCCCAAGGCTGCCCTAATGTTTTGGTGTCATAACAAGCATTATTGAGGGAACAGTGCCTCCTGGTGTTACTTAGAAAAAGTTACAGGGGTTTTGAACAAGATAAATTCTACCTAAAGCAAGGTGGAAATTTTCACAAGAAGTTCAATTAAAATCAACAAAATTGAGTGATTATTATTTGCTAAGCACTGTTAATGGGCCTTAAAAATTCAGAGGTTAATGTTCTCCGAACACTCAAGACTAGTTTGGGTCAAAAATACTAGATCAGGGCTTCCCTGGTGGCGCAGTGGTTGAGAGTCCGCCTGCCGATGCAGGGGATGCGGGTTCTTGCCCCGGTCCGGGAAGATCCCACATGCCGCGGAGCGGCTGGGCCCGTGAGTCATGGCCGCTGAGCCTGCGCGTCCGGAGCCTGTGCTCCGCAACGGGAAAGGCCACAACAGTGAGAGGCCCACGTACGGCAAAAAAAAAAAAAAAAAAATACTAGATCAAAAACAGGGAACAGTTTATTGAAAAGCACTTTGTTCCATCACCCTATTGTTGCCAAAGCATCACACTACCTCTGGGAAACTAAAGAAGGGAGACAGGAAATGATGCCCATTTGTCTTCAGATCCCTCTGCTGATAAACCTACAACCTTAGGACCCCCAAAGAAGACCCTGTCCTCTAATGCTAAAACAAGATCTGTTTATATAAAAGGGTAGAAGGACAAGCAGAAGTAATTCCTGCAAACTAGTTCTTCACTCTAATTGCTAATAAAAGCTCTTGGGGCCTAGAAAGCTACAAGTGAGCAGAGGACATTATCTTCTGAGTCCCTGAAAATGGGCTCTTGAATCAGACCTACCTGAGTCAAATTCCAGCTCATTCATTTATAAACTGGATGACTTTGGACAAATTACCTTCAATCTCAGCTTGCTACTCTGAAAAATGGCAATAATATTTATCTTGCAGGACAGGACAGTTGTGAGGATTAAATGACAAGATAATGTTCAGAAAGGTACTCAACACTGGTATGTAGCCTACCCTACTACCAGAGTGATCTTGATAAATTACAAATTGGATCGTGTTAAACCCCTGCTTAAAGTTGTTCAGTGAATCCCTGTTGCCTTTTGGGTAAAATCCAAACTCATTAGAATCCTTCAAGATCTGGCCACTGTATACCTCATTTCTCACAGCTCCCTGTAGTCATGAAGTTCCCCCACTTGCCCCACACTTATACATCTCCACACCTCTCAGAATGCATTCATGCCTAGAATGATTTTATTTTCTCCCAGTTATTTCCTACTCATCTTCAAAACTCAGCTCAGAAACTCTCTCTTCAAAAAGGTTTTTCAGATCCTCAATCATCCTGGGCTTATCTCAATCAAAGTATATACCATAATTTATCCTGTTTCCTGTCTGTCTGCCTTCTCATTAGATTATGAACTCCAGGAATAGGCTATATTGTTTTAGATCTGGACACCCAACAATTAGCCCATAGTAGATGCTTAATAAATGTTGAATAAACCAAGTAATGAATAAAGATACCCGGTAAAGCATGTAGGCCCAAACTACGCTCCTTTTGTAAGGAAAGAATGTACCAGTCAAGAAATCTTTTTGCCTTCTTTCTAGTCAAGGAAAGTTTTCTAATTGGAGACAAATGTCAAATGGGGTTTACCAAAAAAAAAAAAAAAACCCACCTAAAGCTTCATTTGAGAAGGGGAAGCAGCTGGCATCCCTTTCCCTACCCTGTATTTGAATTGCACTTACCAGCGAAGGGCTAGCTAGGATGCAGTGGAAATTCCAATAGAATGGGAGACCAGAGAGCTCACTCCGCACCCGGAGTATCAGCGCCTCTGCCACACGATCACAGGAAAATGTAGCTTTGCCAGGGCAAGCAGTGTCCTTCAACAATGGGCAAAGCAGATCATCCAAATGACAAAGAAAAGCCGCAGGAGGAGCAGTCAGGCGCTTGTTCAGCTCCTAAGAAGAGAGCAAGCGTTGCACAGGGTGAGAGGGCTAAAAGGAAACTGACTCCCTGGTAAGTAACAGCAAAGGAAAGCTCTGGTTAACATGAAGACAGTGGGCAGAAGAGGAAGGGAAGGGAAAATAAAAACATCAGAACAGGAAAGAAGAAAACAAAAAGAAGAGAGATCAACTGGCCTACTCCACAATTCTGCCTTCCACTGAATGCACTACAGAAACACACATACACACACACGCACACACACACACACACACACACCCATATGGAAAGATCCTAGGGCTAGAGGCAGAAGTGCAGAACATTAATGGGAATTGTAGCAACCTAATTGGACCTTCCTTGGCTACCTATAGGCCAATGAGCTGGGTGATGTTAATGCCCCCTGACCTTCACTAGGAAAGAAATTATGTCCACTGCCACCCATAGCAGTACTTCTCTTCACACTTACCTTGGCTCGCTGGCTGATCACACTAGTGTCCACCTGTTCATGCCACACCTGTTGAAGATCTGAAACCAGCAAGGCATAGCCCTGCTTGCTGATATAAGCCTTGGCCAAGAGGGAATTCTCGGCAAGCTGTAGCCATGCCCATGGCTGCATCAGCAGGCCTTGCTCCAGTTCCTCCATCTGCAGGAGAGTCTTAATTTAGCAAAGTGCCCCCAGGGTGTTGTAGGCCTGGGGGGACACCACTCAGAGAGTTCTCTATCAAATACATCTTGTGAAAATCCTCCCTAAGAAAACAGAAGGCATTGATTTACATTCTACCCCCTCTCCTTCACCCTCCCAGTATATAACCAGCTGAGCACCAACCTTACCACCTCTTGCCACTAAAAATCGATTTAGAATTTTGAGGGTTTTTTTTCCCATATTAAATTCCTAGAAAACATAAAAGATCTCCTTCTTCTATAGCGGTTAAGCCTCAGCATATTGGTACTAATATTTCTGCTTTCTAATAATATAACAATATGGAAACCTAAACCATTCTTGTTGCATCTTTATCACATTCCTAATAAATATGTCAATGCTATCCTTTCCCAGAGCTTCTAGAAGAGAAGAAATAGTTCTTGTTTTACAAAACATCATGTCATAAGTGTCACGCGCAGGAAATTCAAATTATTTGATCATTATCTCTGGGCTTCCCTGGTGGCGCAGTGGTTAAGAATCCACCTGCCAATGCAGGGGACACAGGTTCGAGCCCTGGTCCATGAAGGTCCCACATACCGTGGAGCAACTAAGCCAGTGTGCCACAACTATGGAGCCTGCGCTCTACAGCCCGCGAGCCACAACTACTGAAGCCCACACGCCTAGAGCCCGTGCTCCACAACAAGAGAAGCCACCGCAATGAGAAGCCCGTGCACTGCAGAGAAGAGTAGCCCCCGATCGCCGCAACTAGAGAAAGCCCGCATGCAGCAACGAAGACCCAACACAGCCATAAATTAAAAATAAATAAATAAATAAAATCTAAATGAAAAAAACTCTGGAAGCTCTCAGAATTTTAAATATGTGTGTGTGTGGGTATATATATATATGTATTCCCTAAACATATATATATATATATATATTTCCTAAATGAATATATGTATATATGTGTGTGTGTATATATATGCATATATACATTTATATGCCCCCTAAATATATTTTTTCCCTAAATATATATACATTCTCTAAGTTAGGGATTCTTAATCTAGAGTCTATGCATGTAAACCCTCTGGAATTATGTGCAAAATTTGTGCATACCTGCATATACCCATTTGGAGGGAAGACGTCCACAGCTATGGTCAAATTCTCAAAGGGATCAATGAGACACAAATAAAGAGCTAATAACTGTGTCCAGAAGCAAGGAGAAAAGCCCCAACCCCATTTCAAGAAGACCCTGAATGGCTAAGAAGTCAATACAAGGCACAGCACATCACATCACAGAGGTAGAGACCACGAATTAACTCCACTTCACTCATCCACACCCACATCCAAGGCACTGCCATCAATGATATCATACCCTGCTGCACATCCTGGAAACCAACCTTTGACTTCAGCAACTAAATTTGTAGCCTTAATCTAGTAGATGTTCAGTAACTATAGCTACTTTACAGGCAGTTTGATCATTTTTCCGGAGGGTAAAAAAAAAAAAGGGTGGACCTCCCTGGCGGTTAAGACTCCATGCCTCCACTGCAGGGGGCACGGGTTCAATCCCTGGTCAGAGATCCTGCGTGCGGTGCGGCGCAGCCAAACAAAAAAAGTGATGTAATTTCAGTTTATAAACACAAAGTGAAGTTGGTGGGGGGGGGCGGGCGCAGATCTTAGAATACAAAGAAAACAATGAAAATCCTTGGATTTCATTAACGTGGTTAACACGATGCTGTTCTTCCAGTCATTTTCATCTCAATCTAAGCCATTATTCTTCCAACCATAACCTAGTTTTTGAAGCGTGGCCTTGTAACATAATTTGTACAGTCATTAGACAGGTGAAATAGAACTATATATATTGTGATTTTTATCTGCAGCAGCCTCAAAACCTTGTGTTCAGATGATGGTATTTCAGTCACATTCCCACCTGCTGTTCCTACTGGGAAGAGAAGATCTTGGAATGATTAAGCTAGTCCTCACGGGACCAGAGTTCCACATTGCTCAAGGTCAGAAACAGCAAGTCGGTCACAAACAGCAAGTCGCCAAGCCCTTCTCTCCCTTACAGGCACTCCCCAGCGTGCGCTCTAAGAGTCACCAAAATTGGGTTGACTATCCGAGCCTGTCACTTCGGAAAGCCTGGAAGCTCAGGACCCTCACACAGTATGTTTTGTTCTGCGGGCGGGGGAGGAGTTTAAAATGTGGGATCTGGGATCAACAAGCCCCCTAAAAAGGTCTGAGAAATTCAGCATCAGACCTGGGTTTGCTGCTCCCACCACGCGTGTCCTGCTTTGAGGCCTCTATATCTCACCTTTCTCATGTTTCCTTCAAGGATGCCTTTAACCCTCACGTTAACCAGAGTCACCCGTTTATTATTTTGAATGAGGATGGGGAAGCGCCGAGGGCCAACAGAGCAGTGGGGTGGCCTAAAGCGGGTCGGCACCCAGTCCCGCACCTTGGCCGTGAGCCCCTCCCTCGGCACAGTTCCTCCGCCATCCTGCAGAGGGCAGCAAAACCCCGGCGACCGTCCGGGCTGGGCCACGCCCCGCCCCTCGGTCCCTTTACCACAGCTCTACCCCAGGAGACCCGCCTGGCGTCCAGTTTCCATTCGCCCTCACTAGAAAGGCCTTCACCGTCCACGTTTCTATTTTTACAGCACCGGCTGCATGAGGCGCGGCTCGGGACCCCCTCAAAGGGCAACAAGCCGAAAACCGGCTACTTGGTGGCGCCGAGCGGCCCGCATAGGAGTACCCGCACAAACCCCGCCTCGCGTCCCGGAGGCAAGCTGCGCACGCGCGGCCCCCCGGCCCCGCCCACGCCCACCCTCGGAGGCCTGTCCCAGAACCCCGGCCGCGCGCGGGTCCCTCCTGGGAGGAAAATTCTTGGAGGAAGCGCGTTGCCAGGGCCAGCCCGCAGAGTCCGAGCAATCTCTCGCCGCCCGGCCCCGGCCCTGGCCCCGATTAGAGCTCGACCCCACCTACCGTGAGCGGCCTCGAGAGCTCTCACTCTCCCCGCGGCAAGCTGGCCCGCCCGCGCAAACCGAAAGGCCTAGAGTAGGGGCATTTCCCGCAACCACGGGGAGGCGGGGTCTTGGGACACTGGGGCGGAGCCCAAGCCTGATGTGGGCGGGACATCTGGGCCCACGGAGCTGATAAACTGGATCCGTCAGAGGTGGAGGGATACCGTGGCCGGGAAAGCGAGAAGAGAGGCTGGAGGACTCCCAGGTAGAGAGGTGGAGGGGTAGTGCCGCCCCTCAGTGTCGCGCTGGCAGAGTAGAAAGAATGCAGGACGAAGTGCAGGAGAGGGGACCCCGGATTTGGATTTGTTGATAAACCCAAAGTCATTTCCCTTCCCTACGCGTCCAGCCTTTTTTGCTGTTGTTTTGTTTTTAAATAAAACGAGGGGATTGAACTTCACTAGATATCTCTTTTGGGTCTCCACCAGCACTCGAGTTGTTTAAGAGATGAGTCTCCCAGGCATAAATCCCATGGTCTGACCTCATCCTTTACCTCTCCTGTCTCATTTCTCCCTCCATGCACCCCCAGTTTGTGCTCCATCACCAGAGAAGCTTGAAATCCTTCAACTCATCTTGCACCTTGTACAACTTACTGTTTTGCTCGAGCTGAATACTTGAGCCTAAAAAATTCTCCCCATCCCTGTTCCACAACGAAAAATTCTCTTGTTAAGGCCAGCCTCAGTGCTGCTTCTGTGTAAAGCTTTTCCCACTATCCCCAATCAGAATTCATTATTTCTTCCGCTTTGCTCCCATAGCATTGTTTTGATCTTTATTGCAGACTGCTTTCTGCTTTGGATTTTAGTTGGTAATTACATATCTTTTTAAACCATAAGTGTTTGAGAGGGCAGGGACCCTGCCTTATCCATATCTGTATTTCCAGGACCTTGCACATAGGAGGCATAATAAGTATCAGTTAGTGAATGCTGGGGTTCGAGTATAGATAGTTCACAGGCAAAATATCATTCAATCATGGCCCATAAACCATGGCCCTGCTCTGGAACAGTTGGGCCTAATTAAGAGAAGGAAAGGCAAACACACCTGTTGGGAAATGAGACCTTTAGGTGGGCCCGTGTGAAACACACACACACACATCCTCTCCCTGGGAGAAAGTAGAGCCTGGGATCTGGCTCTCCAGCAAGCTGAGAGATAGGGCTAAAGTAATCTGGAAGCTGGAGTCCTGGTAATTACTGGGACCTAAGTTCTTCTCTGCTAGACCCGGGGCACTGCTCCCCAAAGCCAGGCAGCAAGTCGGCTGTCTCTCCTGGCTCAGAGGGCACTCCTTCTTCATTCCCAGAGTCTTCGGGAAGTGGGCAGAGGCAACGGAGGGGATGGGGAATGCAGGGACACAGGTTTTGGATGGAGAAAGGAAGCTCATACTCTTGAGCAGGCTTCTCCCTGGACTTCTGAGGCATCCGAACCTCTTGGGCAGTGAAAGAAGATGGCAGCCCTTGACCTAGGCCTCGCTCAAGCTGTGTGCCTGCAAAAGAGAGGGTGGTCAGGGCTTCCCTGGTGGCACAGTGGTTAAGAATCCGCCTGCCAATGCAGGGGAAACGGGTTCAAGCTCTGGTCCGGGAAGATCCCACATACCGTGGAGCAACTAAGCTTGTGTGCTGCAACTACTGAGCCTGTGCTCTAGAGCCCACGAGCCACAACTACTGAAGCCTGCGTGCCTAGAGCCCGTGCTCCACAGCAAGAGAAGCCACCACAATAAGAAGCCCGCGCTCGCCGCAACTAGAGAAAGCCTGCATACAGCAACGAAGACCCAACAGAGCCAAAAATAAAATAAATTTAAAAAAATATTTTTTTTTAATTCAAAAAAAGAGAGAGAGAGAGGGTGTTCAGGCCATTGCCCAACCCAGGAAGTGATGACTTCCTGGCCATTCCCCAGTCTGCTGGGGCCTGGCCTCAACTTACCAGGAATGGTGTTCTCTAGGAGGAAGCCCAAGAGTCCCGCCAGGAAGATGGGCTCTGTGAGCAGTGAGCGTAGTAACACATCCAAGGGGCTCCAGCCTACAGGGGGTTGGGGCCAGGCAGGAGGGGAAACTCTGATCCTATGCAAAGCCAAGGAGCCTAATACTTCCAACCTAAGCCTAAGTCTTGGACCAAGGACAGATCTTTCTGAATTGTTCCATGCCCCCCCTCCTTTGTCCTCTGCTCTCTATTTCCCACACCCAGGCCCACTCTCCCAGGAAGCATCCCCCAGCACTCTACCTAAAGGGGCTTCCCTTACTCAACCACTATCCCACCCCCACTTTGTTTTCTAAATAGCACTGCTCAACACCCTATCTTCTGAGCATACACATGCCCTCCAGATATGCTTCGATAGTTCCAGGCTCCCTGTCTCCTGAAAGTTTGGTATTAAAAGCCCCAACCTTATTTCCCATTTCTTACCTTCTGTGCTCTAGCCTGGGTTCCTCAACCTCAGTACTACTAACATTTTGGACTAGATACTTTTCTGTTTGAGGGGGCTGTTCTGTACATTGCAGAATGTTTATTAGCATCCTTCTACCCACTAAGTGCCACTAACAATCACCTCTCCCCTGCTTATAACAACCAGAAATGTCTCCAGACATTGCCAGATGTTCTCTGTGGGACAAAACCATCCTCAGTTAAGAACCACTGCTATTTGCTAAGCTAAGCTAACTAAGTTACTTGCCACTCCCAGGACATACCCTATGACTTCCTACTTCTATGTCTTTGTTTATGGTGGTTCCTCCACCAGGAATGACCTTCTCACCAAATATGTTTTTAAATCTTACCGTCCTTCAAGACCAGCTCAATGTTACTTTCTCCATAAAAGTTACCCAGATCATCTCCAACAGAAGCCATCTCTCTCACCGCCGAGCACCATAGCTCTTTATCTAAACCTTTCTAGTTATGTTTCTACACATCTCATCTCTTTTTCTAGACTGTCACATCTACAGTCACCTTTGTATCCCAAGGGGCTAGCACAGTATTCAATAAATATTTGCTAAACAAATGGATGGACTATACCAAAGCTCTTCTCTGGGTGCGGGGGCCTGGAGTCCAGAGAAACTCAAGCCTTGAGCCCTTGCTTTCCCACTGCAAAGCAACTTGTCTTTCCATCCCCCCTCTTCCCACCTGTGCTCAGTAGGACTGGAGCTTCCCGAAACCATCTTGGCAGCAACAGGGCCATGAAGATGGAGAAGCCAACAATGAAGACGTTCCGCCCAGAGTCAATGTCAGCCAAGTGGAAGCTGGAGAATCCAGTAGACAGAACCACGGCCTGGGTCACCCCCAGCACCCCACCTGTCTCATACAGAAGTAATTGAAGATGTTGGGAGAGGGCTGGCACAGCAGAGAGTATTGTAGGCCAGGGCAGGTTGTAATGGGCAGAGACCACCAAGAGGCCCAGGAGCAGAGAAGGCCAGTCAAGAAGCCAAGATATGGCTGAGAAAATAGGACAGCTGACACGTACATCCATATATTAGGGAGGCTATTCAGAAAGAAAGGGTGCTGACTACCAGCAACCAGTTGGGCCCTGCTGGGGGGTACTGGTTCAATACCAGTCCTGCTGATACATCCACTCACCAAGCACAGGCAGTGGGATGGTGGTGATGAGCTGGACCAGCCTCGGGGAGAGCCCAAGCACCACGCAGAGCAGCCCCACCAAGTGGGCCACTCGCCGAGATCCAGCCTAGAAAACACAGCCACCTCCTCGACCGTTCAAGGTTTTCACCTGGCCGACACCTTCTCATCGTTTGGATCCCAACTCAAATGTCACTCTCCCAGGAAGCATCCCCCAGCACTCTACCTAAAGGGGCTTCCCTTACTCAACCACTATCCCACCCCCACTTTGTTTTCTAAATAGCACTTATCACTCTTGGAAATTATCTCTTTTTTTTCTTAAATTGTCCACCTCTCTCTCTCGAAGTCCCCAAGAGAGCAGGGACTTCATCTGACTTGCTTCTCTCTAGAACCTCAGCCCTGGTACAGTGCCTGAGGCACAGAAGGAGTTCAGTAGTGATTTAGTGTCTTCCTCACACTCCTAGCCCTTACGACTTCTAGGTACCTCTCTAAATGAGATCACTGCTGTGAAATGCCTGGCAGAGGGCTGGGCACAGCTGGCAATCAGTCCCCTTCCCTCTCCTGCACCTCCAGCTCCTCTCCCCCCACCCCCATCCACATACCTGGAGAAGGCTCACCGTGCCCACGTTGGGGAAGCTGGATGCAGTGCCCATGGGGCTCCCCAACAGCCCGGCCAGCACACTTCCCAGACCCTCCAGGCTCAGCCCTCGGCTACAGGCATGCGGAGGTGGAGAAGGCAAATGCAGCAGCTGACCACACAGGGCGTAGCAGCCCAGGGAGCTGATGGAAGCTGCCAAGGCCATAGAGATGCCTGCAGCCAGAGCCCTGGGTGTCAGCAAGGGCCAGTCCCACTCAGCTGGGGAGGGAGAAAGAGCTGCTTTGGGGCCAGACTCACGTCTGAAGCATCCCCCTGCCTCTGACAGCCTATGACACAAGAACCCTAAAGGCCCCATTGTCTCTGAAGATAATGTCTTGGGACAAAAGCATCAAACTCAGGGTAAAGACCCATCCCTTTACTGTGGTCTACAAGGTCCTCTTTGGTCTGACCCGTACCCATCTCTCTAGCCTCATCTCCCACCACACTCTGCCTCACTTCTTTCACTCCAGATACACTGGCCTTGTTTCAGGCCCTTGTACTTGTGTTGCTGGCCACTAGAGGGCCTTTGCATATGCTGTTCTCTCCACCTAGAATGCTCTTCACTCTTGCCTTTACCCAATAAGCTCCTACTCATCTCTCACATCTCAGCTCAGTGATCACTTCCTCAAGAATGCCTTTCCTGGGAATTCTCTGGTGGTCCAGTGGTTAGGGTTCCATGCTCTCACTGCGAGGGCCCACGTTCGATCCCTGGTCGGGGAACTAAGATCCCACGAGCCACACAGTGCAGCCAGAAATTTTCTTAATTAAAAATTAAATAAATAAAAACATAAAGAGTGCCTTTCCTGAACTCTCCAATAAAGTCAGATTCCCCATTATGAACTTTCATCACACAAGGTACCCGCCCTTTTTAATTCACCGCGTGCAATTTTACATTTACTTGGGTGACTATTTAATTAGTATCTGTATTCCCCAACAGATTATAGGCTTCATGAGTGCAGGTACTGTGTCTGTCATGTTTATCACCATGTCCCCTATCACGTGCCTAGCACATAATAAGAACTCCACGGACCATTATTAAATTGATGAGAGAGCAAATTTCATATACAATGCCTCCTCAAAAGCAATCTTTGTGCACAGGTCACCAACTCAAATGTCTGTGGGAGTAAGTAACATAAATGTGTAAATTGGTTAAGGAGTATCAACATGCAGTGGTGGGGCTTACAGATGTCTCTGAACAGTAACAAAGACACCTGTGGTGAGCGGCTGGCATTGCCCCTCAGACTGGCAATTTCTCTCCCTTGTGTTTTTTGAGAATCCGTACAGCTAATTTCATTAACTCAGAGTCCGAAGAAAGAGACACCTTTATTTGAGTAAGAAGATGGAGGAGGAGAAAACCTACCTGGGTGAGGCAGCCAAAACCACGGTGCCTCGGCGGACAGCTCCCAGGGGGTGATGCTGAGACCCAGAAGGGCAGAGATGATCCACACACAAGCTACTGGGATCAGCACCTAAGGGACAAGACTGAGACGGAAAAGAACCCCTCCCCCAGAACTTTTCAAGCTAGCCTTGGAGGGGTAGACAGAAACCAAAAGGTAGGGGGCCGAGCGAGCATTCCGTGCCAGCCCTTCTAACTTCAACTGCCCCTGCCCAGACCTCCACATACCGAGAGGAGCCTGAAGACAGGGATGTGAGTGTGGGTCGAAGAGGTTGAAGCTCGCCTCCAGGGGTGAGGCGGTAACAGGCGGGCGCCCAGGTGCTGAGAACAGACCACCATGAGCAGGATAAGCCTAGGAGAGGGAAGGAGCTTTAAGAGCAAGAGGAAGAAGTCATCCTGAGGCGGGGCAGTGGAGGTGGGAGTGGTAGAATACCATAAAAGGGGGTCCCGGAGAAGAAAGCCCCCCATGGAGGGGGAAGGAGGGCACCCTGGGGGTCAGTGGGAGACAAGGTGAAAGTCAGGGTGAACAAATGAATCCAGCAAAAGTCCTGGATTCCAGATCCACAAAGTGTTGTCCCTTTCAAGATGGCAGCTAAACCTGGTGGAGCCAGCATCTCTGCCCTGCCCCGCTCCCACACACCCCACCAGGCACCACGCCTCTCAGGACTTACGTACAGCGATGCCAGGCCCCAGTGAGCAGAGCAGAACAGGGCTACCTCCCTGTGGGCCGAGAGCCCTGCCACAACTAGGCTGGGGGCCAGCACCAGGGGCCCACAGTGGGGGAACAAGTGGCCAGGACCCCCGAACAGCCCCAGCATGACCTGCAGCAGCCCGGAGACCACCACGGCCCCGGACACCTGGTGGAGTGGAGAAGTGGACAAAGAGAAAACATTCTGCTCAATTGAGATGACCTCAGCCTGGACATCTTAACTAATTCCAGGGAGTTCTCTGGTGGCCTATTGGTTAGGATTCTGGGTTTTCACTGCCGTGGCCCGGGTTCAATCCCTGGTCGGAGAACTGAGATCCCGCAAGCCACGTGGTGTGGAAAAAAAAAAAATTCCAGGAGAGGTTCCCCCCACCCAACTCTTTGCCCTAGAGCCTCTCAGTCCCTGTAAAGTGGAAACAAGAGCCTCCCCAGTCGGGCACCCACTCTTAGCTTTCCTCCTCCGCATCCCCACGTACTCACTTCTCGGAGAGAAGTGTTCCACAGTTCCAGGCCGTGGCAGCCAGGTCCCCCACACAGGCGCAGCACAAGGGAGGCTGGGAGAAGTTGGGGACGTGGAGAGGAGAGAGATAAACAGGTTGGAGACCCATTGCTCTACAGTTCTGCCTAGTGCCTGACACAGCTCCAGCACCCCATGGTGCCTAACCCTCCCATTATTGCCCCATCTCAATCCTGCACCCACTTACAACTGTGTGCTCAGGTGAGCACCCAACCTCACCCTCACCCTGTGCCCTTGCTCTGTGCTCACAGTTTCCAGGTGTCCGGGTGGTCAGAGGTAGCTTCTGACTGGTCAGCACCAGACCAGGGATAAGAAACTCTAAGGATGGAGCCTGGATAAGAGGCAGCCTGTAGGAACAGCAGCCCAGGCAGGTCTGGAAACATGGGGCAGCTGAAAGCCTCCCCGAGCCTCTCCTATGCGCTGGGACCCTGTTCCCTTCTCTCCAGGGAGTTCCCCTCACCTGCTGCCCATCCAAGTTTGCAGGGCTGTAGACACGCCACATGAAAAGAGGCTGGAGGCCAGGAGCTGGGCAGGGGAGGAAGAGAGTCCTCCTGCAGGGAGACATTGAAGCAGGAGCAGGTGGGAGGCGCAGAGCAGAGAAGCCAGGACCAAGATATGCTGCAGGCAGAGGAACAGTCTTCAGAAATAGGCAGAAATACCTACTTCCAGAGGGTTTCTCATGCCACACCTCCTCCCTCCAAACACCCGCTTCAGCCAGCACCAGCTCCTGCACCTCTGCTCCTACCTGCAGAGCCAGAAGACAGCTGAGGCCCCAGGGAGGAGACCCACACACAGAGGCCCAAGAGTGAGAGGAGGGATTTTGGACAGCAGACGGCTGCGGCAGGGAAGCCATGGTACCCTGGGAGCCCACGGATCGGAGTTGTATGGCGTTGGGGGGTGATCGGCTCATGTTGCCCTGCCTTTCGTCTTGTCTTGCCTGCCCTGGAGTTAAGGAGGGAGAGTAAGAGGTCAGAGTTTGTGTGAAGTTAGCTGCCTGGAGCGGGCAGGGGGCGGGAGTGTCAATGAAGCAGAGCGAAGGGATGAGGGATTTGGGGCAGGACACGGCCCTTTCACCTTTGCCCAGCTCTTGCACAAATTCCGTCACCCATTAACCGGGGAGCCAAGTTCTGGACCCCTCCCCCCAAGAATCTCCATCTAGAGCCCCTGTCCCGGGATAGGAGTGGTGGGGAGGAAGCCTCTAAAATAGGCTGGGGAGATTTTACAGACTGTATTCCCTCCTCACCACTGCCATTTGGAACCATCACGATTACACTGCAGTTCTCAACCCTATTAGGGTCCAGCCCCGTGGACTACCTCAAAAGGAAACATCCCTACATCGTGTACGACAACAGTGACCACAACTCCGTATAATGTCCTCACTGTAATATAAAGGAGAAATACAAGTAATTTATCCTTTCAGTGTGTGAAAGCTTGGGCCCAACTAAACCAGAAGACAATGAAGTCGTCCAGTGCCCACCCCCATATGTGGAATCAACGTGGATGTGACAACTGCAATGCCAACTGATATCGGTACTTTCCTGATGACACGTGTACCACAGGCACTGCTGCCATTAGTGACCTGATGTTTCAAAATAGTGAACAAGTTCTTGGTAAAGTGATGAACAAAGCATAGTTTTAATTTACACAGAGGTGCATTCCTAGCAAACTGAGTCTTTTTCCAAATGTGCAAAATCTATTCTGTGTTTACATGTAAAACACTGCATAATTCTAGGCTCAGATAAACAGGCTTTTCATATACGTGACGTACATCCGGTGGTTCAAAAATTGTCTCAGGAATTCTTCATAATAAGAGGTGGGGTTCCTGAGCATTTCAGGACGTGTAGCGTCCTGTACAGGGCGACTACATGCCGGCGAGTTCCTTCCCTTCAAATTTTTGTCAATCAAAAAATGTCCCATAGGGACTTCCCCGGTGGTCCAATGGTTAGGACTCTATGCTTCTACTGCAGTGGGCATGGGCTCCTTCCCTAGTCGGGGAACTGAGATCCCACATGCCACACGGTACGGCCAAAAACCAAACAAAAAGCCCCATAAATTTCCAAGATGCACCCTAGGTAGCAGCACCACCCCTGCTGAGGATCTTCTTCCATGGTCCCAAATAACCCTAGTCCAGCTGGCTGCCCGGTTTTCCTTCTTCCAGTGATAACCCAGCCTTGGTCTTCTCTTTAATAATGACGACCTAACGTGTCAGACCAGAAAGACGACCACGTGTCATACCAGAAAGGATGTCAGGAGAGAGATAAGGTGTCCTTGGGCTTGCCCTCAAGCTCATGGGGCTCCGCTGGATACTTGGCTTGGCCTCTCTCCACGAGATGTGCTTAGGGATCCACAAAGACGGTGCTCAATCAGAACTTGTGACAGACAGGGCTACAACCCCCTACCGTGGCACAGTCACCTTCTGGGCCCCACTGCATCCAAGTCGAGCAGTGCTTGGGGCCCCAGGGTGCCGGGAGCAGGGATGAGGGAGAAGCTTGATATGGGAGCCTATGACCATCAAACAACAGGGAAGTTCTGGAATGAGGCTGAGAGAATGAGTTGCAAGATGATGGCATCAGGGAGTAGGGAGGCTGAGAAGGTAGATATGGGGAGGAGAGTTCTTCGAGGGCTGCTGCAGAAGGAAGAGTCCAAGCCACGCAACTGAAATTGTTTATTGAAATCTTGGTTCTACAAAAAGTGTGAAAAACCCAGATACAAAGCAGTGGCCAGAGAGGCCTGTGAAGAGAACACCCGGGAGAGGAACCAGAAGAGAGGGAAGCCCAGGAGCGGGAGACTAAGAGAAGGGTGGAAGACGAAAGGGCCAGGTTGCAGGTCCCAGCAGTCCCTGGCTCTTCTAGACTAAGTCCCAGGGACGGGTGTGGAGAGGGTTTCCCCGCTCACCCCACCTGCCCGCAGCAGCTCCCACCATGGGTGGCCCTGTCAGTCCCTGCCTCTCCTGCATCAGGGACATCACACAGACCATGGCCAATGTTTCCTCCCTCCCTCCCCCCATCCTAGGAAACTCAAAAGTCTAAAAGAGCCCAGGGGAAATGGAGGGACAGGGGCTCCTCCCCTGTCCACCTGTGACACGCCCCTGGTCGCTGAGCTGAAGCTTCTCCCGGCACCACCACTGCCCTGGCCAATCAGCCAGCCACTGAGGGACGGAAGAGCAAGTGACCTTCAGTCCTTCTGCCCCACAACGCCCTTAAGCTCCATCACTCAGGAGGACAGGGGACCAGCCAAGAACCCAGATCACGCTTTGCTCCTCCAGGTTCTCAGGGACTCCCAAATCCTCTTAATGCGTTCCTCAGAACCCTACCTAGCCTGGAAAAATGAAAGACTTAAGGCGGGCCAGTTCCATGATGCCGAAGAGGGAACACTGCTGGGGCTGTGGGAGCAGCGGGGGCATCGGGCTCCAAGGCCAGGGGGGAGCCAGGCCGTGGGAGTGGTACCGGGGGCTGGGGGGCCCAGTGGGGACGGTATGGTTGGGGTGGTGGCAGGTACGGCAGGCTGGGGAGTCCTTCTGGAGCTTCTGGCAAAGGGGGCAGCTGTGGAGAAGAGCGAGAGGAGCCGGAGCAGCCGGGGGAGGCAATGGTGGCGGCGCCCGTGAGGCCAGAAGGCTGCCCCAGAGTGGACGCGGCCCTACGTCGACTTCCAGGCAGCTGGAGACGTTAGCAGGAGAAGGCAGGCACCGTGGCACCGAAGCAGGTATGCAGGGTTCCGAAAGGCACCTGGAGGCCAGTCCAAGGTCTGGGGGGCCAGGTGGGGGGCTACAGGACTGCCCCAAGGACTGGTGTATTACGGCCATCGATGCCACAGCCAGGGCCACACTGCTCACATATGCCATAGCTAACAGGCAGGACACCTGCAGGAGAGGGATTAAGAAAGGTCAGTGCCCAGATCCCCTTCCCCCAAACCCGCTTCTCACTGTCCTTAACACACCCACCCCTTATTTCTGGACACCTGGACTCAAGTGAGAGCTCTCTATCACCATCTACTCCCAAACCTCATCTCCTGAGCCTTTCCGTATTTGCTTTCCATCATCCCGCCCTACACCGCAGCCGGCTCAAGCTCCCTATCCTTCCTGACCCCTCCTCACCTTTGCCAGCCACTGGCAGAGGGAGCCCAGGGCCAGCTGCCAGGCAGGCTGCTCCAGCAGCACACACAGGTCTGTGTAGGTGTACCAGCCCCGCCGGCGGCCCTGCTGCTCAGCCACGCTGCACAAAGAGGAGAAAAGACAGAGAGAGTCTGCAACCCTCCTGCAGCTGGCCCACTGGCACGCTCTTTCCCCTGGGGACCCACCAGGAAGCACTAGGGAACTTGTTAAATGTACAGATTCCTAGACTACCCGTTGATCCAGAAACTGAGAATGAGACCAAGATCTGTATTTTAAATAAGCTTCTCCCACCCTCCCAAAGGTTATTACAAAGAGGACCGCAGACAGCTTTGAGAACCACTACCTTGGGCCATTCTTCTTCCCGTCTTCTCTCTCCCCCAGTTACACACACCCTCATCTCTGTTTAGCTCCTATGGCTGAAGCCTCCCCCCAAATCCCTTGACCTTTTTCTAAATCCTGGAACCTACCAGCTCTCCAGCCAGCTCAGCACCTCAAAGATCTCCCGAGGGTCAGTGTAGAGACGCCAATCCTGTGGGTAGGAAGAGAAGAGCGTCGAACCAGGCTTGGATATGAGGCACAGTCAATTAATAACCAGACCCAGAGGAGCAAGGACAACCACTGCTACGGGTAACACTTGGCTCTTACTGTGTGCCAGATACTGTTCCAGAAGTTTTTATTTTATTATTTTTTAAAAAATATTTATTTATTTTTGGCTGCATTAGGTCTTCATTGCCGCGCACGGGCTTTCTCTAGTTGCAGCGAGCAGGGGCTACTCTTCGTGGCAATGCGTGGGCTTCTCACTGCGGTGGCTTCTCTGTTGCGGAGCATGGGCTCTGGGCACGCGGGCTCAGTAGTTGTGGTTCATGGGCTCTAGAGCGCAGGCTCAGTAGGTGTGACACACGGGCTTAGCTGCTCTGCGACACGTGGGATCTTCCTGGACCAGGGCTCGAACCCGTGTCCCCTGCACTGGCAGGTGGATTCTTAACCACTGCACCACCAGAGAAGTCCTGTTCCAAAAGCTTTTACGTATTAACTTACTTAGTCACCACATATCTGGTTTCATATTGCAGCCTCCATTAAAAGCAAGGGGAAAAAGTATTCTTGAGGATGGTCCATACTCATAGGGAGCCCAGCACCTAGGGACAGACAAAGTCTGGAAGCAAATAATCAGAGCCCAGTAAGATAAGCTCTGACCCAGAGTGTCCCCTGTGGTGCCTGGAGGATTGGTGATGAGGGATGCTCCATTTCTGGCTTCACCATGCCAGGAACCTCCAAAGGGTGTGCTTATTCCAGAAAAGCTAGAAGGGAAGACAGTAACAAGGGAAGGCACAGGGAGGACAAGCAAAAAGAGAAATGAAGAGACGGCAGAAAGCTGGGAGATAAAAGACAAAGGGTGAAAGGAATATAAAGATGGGCCAGGAAAACAGAGCGAGAGAGAATAGTTACTCACCATGGCACTCAGGAAACCCCTCTCCAGGGCATTGAGAGTGGGCACGGCCACACCCCCAGCAGCTCCCCATTCATCACTGAAGACTTCCTCCTCCTCCCCTTCATCATAGAGGTACTTACTGGCCACCATCTGCAGAGGAACCAGAGGTTGTGGTGTCAGTAGAGCTCACACCGGGCTCCCGGCTCACCAGAGAGATGAAGGGAAGAGGGCATCTTACCATGGAGATCAGGAACAAGTCAGACGATGACACATGCTGTAGGTAGTCTGGGTTTCGATGCCGGAGCCGCTCAATGTACACCAGAGCTAGCATCATAGCACACGGGGAAATGCATGCCTCCCTGGGTGGCGAAAAGGATTAGTAATTAAACCCAAGGGTCTTTCAGCTCTTGTAACTCTTATGATGCTCATCCCTGTATCTTTACAACTTCTCCTTAGAGATAACCCTTCCCCTCTCTCTAGAGCCGAAACACTCTCACTCCATCTCTCTCTATTGCAGGCTCACCGGGACACATGGGCTACATATTTCTTCTGAAGCCTGCGAATAGGACTGGGGGCTGCCTTCTGGAGCAGTTCCACAGCGATGTCTGCAGGGGGCAGAAGGAAAACAGTGAGCAAACAACTCCTCCAAAGTTGTCCCCACTGTTATCACCCAAAACTGTATTATCTGAGGCCTTGGGGGCAGAACCATAATAACAAAATAGACATCGAATTCTCCCACACTGAGAAGAAAAGCCCATTCCAGGTTTGAATTTCAGCTTCTTCCAGGAGGAAGGCTTATTTCCCTGTCACCTGAAATTATCTAGATTTGTTCTTTACTCTAATTCATTTGAAAAGGTACACATGCGTTGTTTCGGAAATATATGACATGTATCCTCGGAAAATTTAAAGTTTCTGGTATACAAATCAAGAATGATATAGACTTGTAAAACAGCCATGTCTCCTCCTCATCTAGGCTTAAAAAAAAAAGTGAAACACAAACCTAGTGCTTACACCAATCAAATGCACCAGCTATGAAGAGACAGTGCAGTTCCCAGGGTACACCTAGAGTCATTTTGGTGACCACTGACAACCCCATTTTCAGGCTTCTCGTTGGCCCATTCGCACAACACTGTCTAACCTGCCACAGGGCTGGAGAGCTCCTCCAAGCTACAATCAGCTTCCCAGTCCCAGCCATAATAGAGTCTCCTTCGGATCCGGGCACTCAGCTTCTGGTGTCCTGGGAGGAACTGAACAGGGCAGGAGGGTGGTGGAGTGCGAAGGGCAGGGAAGTTTATGATGGAGATCGTGGATCCCGGCTGGAAGGGGGATGCCGGGCGAGAGGCCTGCCTCACCGCTAGCGCGGCCCATGCCCCACCCAGCCCCGCATTCTCCGGACTGTTTGCCAATAGCAGTCTGTCCACGGGGGGTGGAATCCTCTTCGCTGAGGGCTCTGGAGAAGAAGTTCTCTGAGAAAGGCCCCGGCTGGCCACCTCCTACTCCATAGTCCTGTACCCCGCGGCTCACCCCCGGGGCCCAAGCAGCCAGGGCCTCGAGTAGGCACGGTTAGAGCGACTACCGTCTGGCTCCCCGGCAGAGCCATCAGGCGAGATCGCGGCCCCGCTCGGGCCCCGACGGGAGCGCCCGGAGTCCCGGCTCCAAGCGCGGGGAGGCAGGGGAGGGGGCGGGCCGCACGCTCACCGTGAAGTCCTGGAAGCCGGTGAGGGAGAATGTGCCTTCTTCGTCCAGCAGGAGCCCGGCCAGGTCCATCGCGCCGCCAGCCGCCGCCCTGCGAAGGTGGAAGGAAAGGGAACGAATTGTAAGGGGGCCGTGGAACCGCCCCTGAACGCCTGTCCGCCTGCCCGCCGGCCTCCCTCAAGCTGGCCCCCACCCTCGCCGGTGGAGCAGCCCCCGCCACTGGCCAGAGGCGGCAGGCGGGGCCGGGCAGGCGGGAGCCTCTTCCTGTTCCGCTCCGGGCGGGGCTCCGGGCTCCCAGCTCCGGGATCTGGGCTCCGGACTCGGGGAGTGAAGCTCGAGGGCCAGGACGTCCACCTCACCCAGTAGAGGAGACCCGGCTTCGAGGCGCGTGTTGTGCCTTTGCCGCGCCGCGCGTCTGCCCTGCGTTTAGAGGCCGCGGGGGCGCCGCTGGCCAGTCAGCGCCCGAGACTTCCTGCCTCCCGCTGGCCCGAGCCGCCGGCCCCGACCGCCGGGAAGGAGCCGGGCTATTATTCCTGGTATCGCTGAGCCCCAGCGTGCCCTCGTCTGAGAAATCGGAACAATTCTTAGGGGACCATGGCGCAGTGAGGATGAACGAGCCCGGCTGAACTTTTCATACCGATGTAAATAAAACAAAGACTCAGGACAGGGAGTTTCTCGCAATTGTTTTTTTAAAGAGGAGATAATACGCACACACAGAATAATATACCTAAAAAAGCGTCAGGAAGAGTATACAAAAATTTAACAGTAGTGAATTGTGTACAAAAGGCAAGAGCACTTTTGGCTGTACATCTTCCTTTTGTACAGCTTGGAATTTTAGACCTAATTAAACACGAATTTTGTAGGATTATTGCAGAGATTAAATGATCTCAAGGAAACACAAAACGTTTGTTATATTTTAAGCCTCAACAAATGGTGCTGGCTGCCCTGGTGGCGGAGTGGTTGAGAGTCTGCCTGCCGAGGCAGGGGACACGGGTTCGTGCCCCGGTCCGGGAAGATCCCACGTGCCGCGGAGCAGCTGGGGCCGTGAGCCATGGCCGCTGAGCCTGCGCGTCCGGAGCCTGTGCTCTGCAACGGGAGAGGCCACAACAGTGAAAGGCCCGCGTACCGCAAAAAACAAAAACAAATGGTGTTAACATGCCCCCCAAACAGTAAACAGCACCTAAACAGGGTTTTATTTTTAAACTCACCCCCAGACCCCAATCTCTTGCTTAAGCAAGGGACTGGAAGGAGTTTTCCATGCGTAAAGGCGGGAGAGTTTACAGAAAGATGGGAAGGAAACTACTCTTAATAGCTGGAGCTGTTTTTGAGTCTGTCGAGTCACGCGCTGCTGTTTGTTTATTCGCTGAGGAGAGGGAACTGGGAGGACTAGTACCGTCGAGTGTTGCGTAAAGGAACGGTCGCCGCCCTACCACAGCAGAAGCAGGTCTCTCGGGGTATACTGGGCATCTGAAGCCCACTCCCTGACCCTGTCGGCCGCATCACGCCAGAAATACCGGGCCAAGACCAGCCTC
Source organism: Phocoena phocoena (assembly GCF_963924675.1). Classification (NCBI taxonomy): domain Eukaryota; kingdom Metazoa; phylum Chordata; class Mammalia; order Artiodactyla; family Phocoenidae; genus Phocoena; species Phocoena phocoena. Next base: position 96,708,022 of record NC_089225.1, read on the forward strand.
CCTAGCCTCCCTGACTACACAGGGAGAAGAAAATTGGCTGGGGTGGGTAAAGGCGGAGATTTCCGTCCTTCCGTCCGAAAGAGGCAGACACTGCTCGGCGCAGCCAAAACACGAACCTGCGTAGGAGCAGGGTCACCGGCAACCGCCTGCGCGCAGGCTCCGGCCGCCCTAGCTCGGCGGTTAGGGCTTGTCACGTGACGGATTCGTCGCTTCCCCCGTCACGTGACTCCCGTCCGCGGCCTCAGCGGCCTTCTCCGCTGCGTGCGCCCCCTTCCGCCTGACGCGCCCCCGGCGGCGGCCGCGCAGCCCTGGCTCCTCGCGGGCTCGGGCGGCGGCTGCGGCGGGGCCATGGCGAGTGGCGGTGGCGGTGGCGCTGGTAACACCGGCGCAGGTGGGGGCTCGGGGCTGGGCCTGAGCCTCGGCCTGGGCCTGAGCCTAGGCATGGGTGAGGCCACCGGCGAGGCGGAGGAGGAGGCTGCCACGGCCGAGGCGGTGGGACGCCTGGCCACGGCTCTGTGGCTGCGGCTCCGCGGCTGGGAGGCGGTGCTGGCGGCAGCGCAGCGGCTGCTGGTGTGGGAGAAGCCGCTGCACAGCCTGGTCACGGCGGCCGCGCTCAACGGCCTCTTCTGGTAAGGGCCGCGCAGGAGGGGGGCGGGGCCGGGCTGCGCGGTAGAGCGGGGGCGGGAGAGCCCGGATTCCTCTTTCTGGGGAAGATGCTTGTCCTGGGGGACTGACCCATCAGCTGTTTTTTAAAGGTCGTCGTCCGCCTGGGTTGCCCCATTTCTCTGTCTTCGGGTGTCGAGTTAGGCCTGGAGGTTCCCATTCCCCCATCAGTGGGCGCTTTTCCGCCTTTGCGATAGATGTGGGAGCCTCTCTCACCCACTCACCGCTGAGCTGCCTGTCTCTCCCTAAGGTTGCTGTCTTCTTCCTCCCTACGGCCCTTCTTCCTACTCAGCATCTCACTTTTGGCCTATTTTCTGTTGGATCTCTGGCAGCCTCGCTTCCTCCCTGACATCTCAGGTGAGTGTTACTTCATTCATTCAGCAAGCCCCGTTGAGCACTTGCTTTGTGCCTGACTCACCTGGCTGGGTTGAATGGTGAGAGCGTACAGCAGGCCACCTGCCTCCCAAAGCACAACTGCTTCCCCAGATGGGAAATATAATTTCCCCTTTCTCAAAATTAATGTTATTGTGTGTAGTAGTTAAGACTGCGGACTCTGCAGCCAGATGGCCTGGGTTCCATTGCCTGCTCTTCCATTTACCCTGTATGTGACCTTGGGAAAGTCCCTTGATCTCCGATTTGCGTTTGCCTGTTTCCTCAACTATAAAACAGGGACTGTAAAACTTATTTCGTAAGGAGGTGGAGAATAAAGAAGTGGACTCACTTTATGTGCCTGTGGTAGGGCTTCGTATATGATAGGAACTATAGGAGCATTAGCTCTTCCTGTGTTTTTTGTTGTCCACATACTCACTTAATTGACATGTTGGAGTAACTAGGTGCCAGACAGTGTGTGAGTTGTTTGGGGTGTAAACCTGAATAAGATGTCGTTCCCATTGTGGAAAAAGGTAAAGTCTAAAGAAGGAGACAGACATACAAACGACAATAACAATGTAACACTTCCTGCAAATGGCATTTCAAAAAAGCACTCTGGGACTGCAGAGGAAGGGCAGCTGTTTCTGGCTTAGGGAGTGTTTCCCGGAGCTCTACACCTCAATAACTTGTTTTCCTTCTCTCTCTAAAGCATCATCCCCAGAGGAGCCACACTCTGACAGGTGAGTGCAGGCCACCCCTTGAAGACAAATGCCCAATCCCTGTCTTGCTTTCGTGCCAGTGTCTCACCGCCACAGTGCATAGCAGTACTGCAGCTTCTGCAGGCACAGGCCCCAGCATAGTGAATGCACTGGTAACAAGCTTGGTCCCAGGTTCTTGCGTAGGTGTTTGTGTGCCTGCTCCTTTCAGGGCAAAGGGTTGGGAGCTCTGGGCTTTGTTCCCCAGGACCCAGACGGCCTCCCTCTGGGAGGTGGGGTTGTCCACTTCCTTAGACTAAAGAGCTCATTGACATTCTCAGAGGGATTTGAGTGCCTAGGAAGCTGGTGTCTGAGGCCTCCAGGGGTCGTGTCATGTCTCCCCAGTGAGGGTGCGGGGTCAGGCGCCCGGCCGCACCTGCTCAGTGTGCCCGAGTTGTGCAGATACCTGGCTGAGAGCTGGCTCACCTTCCAGATTCACCTGCAGGAGCTGCTGCAGTACAAGAGGCAGAATCCAGCTCAGGTAACCTCCCCCACATCACACAACAGTTCTCTACGCTGTGGAGAAATAGAGGCGGGGGTGGGGAGGAGTGACTCGAACTCCCCAGCTGGAGACTGAAGGATAAGGCCTGGTGCCTTCTTGAGGCAAGATGTACAGCTATAGTCTGGTACAGGAGGCAGAATAAGCTTCTGCCATTCTGACACGGTTTCTTGCCGAGAGAGACCAGTTTGAATTATAGGTGTTTGGCAATGTTTGTTGCAAACTTCCTAGTTGGTGGTCCTGGGCATCCACTTGACTAAACTGGATCACCGCATTCCTAGAGGGCATTCGCCTCCTTCCACCAGCTGAGCAGTAATATTTCTTACCCAGATAAGTGGAGCGCATACCTCAGCCTACAGTTCTTAGATCCTGTGCTCTCCTCTGCAGTTCTGTGCTCGCGTCTGCTCTGGCTGTGCTGTGCTGGCTGTGCTGGGACACTATGTTCCGGGGATTATGATTTCCTACATTGTCTGTGAGTAGGGTCTGACCTCTCCCCTTTCCAAAGCCCTGTCTTTGTTTTTTTCCGTGGACTGACCCAGGGGTGGATGGTACACTGTCTGCCCAGTTACCCATTTACAGAGACCTCCAGGGGATGCTGTAGTATTAGTAACAGTGGAATAGTCATCTGGGGAGGGCAGTGGATGTGGGAAGAAGTTGGAACAGCCTCAGGAAGGGACTTTGTCTTCCTTCAGCCTTTTCTGTTGAAGCATCAGTTGAATGAGGGCCCTTGGGAAATAGGCTTAGGGATCTCTGAGTGGACACTGTAACCCCCAGTGCTGAGTATCCTGCTGTGGCCCCTGGTGGTTTATCATGAACTCATCCAGAGGATGTACACTCGTCTGGAGCCCCTGCTCATGCAGCTGGACTACAGCATGAAGGCGGAAGCTGATGCCCTGCATCACAAACACGACAAGAGGAGTAAGGGGATCCCATGACCCAGAAAGGGGGAGAATGGGGGAGGACCTTGGCCTGTAGCTTGTGAAATGCCCTGGGATTTAGATACTTTCCATACCTTTGGCAGTGTTTGTCCCCCACCACTGTTGCTGCTTGGTCACTGCCCAGCTGTTCTTGGTTCTCTAGAGCGGCAGGGGAAGAATGCGCCCCCCGGAGGTGATGAGCCACTGGCGGAGACAGAGAGTGAGAGCGAGGCAGAACTGGCTGGCTTCTCCCCAGTGGTGAGGTCCAAGGGAGGTGGGCTGGGGGAGAATTGCTCTGCTTTAGAGCAGCCACCTCTCCACGGGGTGGGGGTTGGTGGTGGGGCAGGGATGCTCCTGGAAAATGGGCTCTCTTAGCCCCTTGCCTGTGACATTCATCCTGGTTCTCCTGCAGGTGGATGTGAAGAAAACAGCACTGGCTTTGGCCATTACAGACTCAGAGCTGTCAGATGAGGAGGCTTCTATTTTGGAAAGTGGTGGCTTCTCTGTATCCCGGGCGACGACTCCACAGCTAACTGACGTGTCGGAGGGTATGGTCCTTTGTCCCCTCCAAGCTTCCTGTTCCCTGTCGTGGGATGCTGGCTGTGCTCTCTGGCAGTTGCCCCCATAAGTGTTTTCTGTGGGGAGCTGATCCTCTAGTTCTACTCCAAACCCCTGAAAGACCTTAATGCCTAAGGCCTGGCCCAGCCTTCCATGTCTTGAGTTCTCAGCCTCGAGCTGATAGGCCTGTTGCAGCTGCTCAGCACAGCAGGCCCATTCCTGGCCCTTTGTTTTCTGCCCAGATTTGGACCAGCAGAGCCTGCCAAGTGAGCCAGAGGAGGCCCTGAGTCGGGAGCTGGGGGAGGGAGAGGAGACAGACCTGGCCCCTCCCGAAGACCTGCTGGGCTCCCCTCAGGCCCTCTCAAGGCAAGACTTGGACTTGGAGGAGGAAGAAGATGTGGCATCCAAGGAGACCTTGCTTCGGCTCTCATCCCCCCTTCACTTCGTGAACACGCACTTCAATGGGGCGGGGTCTCCCACAGATGGAGTGATGCTCTCCCCTGGAGGACCAGTGGAGACACTGAGCCCAGAGGCAGTGAGTGGTGATCTCATCACTCCACCTAGTGCCCTGTCACCCCTACTTTGCCTTGCTGAAAATGACCCGGCCCCTTCCCCCTCAGTACTCCCGCCTCTTCCCCAGGACTCACCCCAGCCCCTGCCTGCCCCCGAGGAAGAAGAGGCACTGGCCACTGAGGACTTCGAATTGCTGGATCAGGGGGAGCTGGAGCAGCTGAATGCAGAGCTGGGGTTGGGGCCAGAGACATTCCCAGAGCCCGCTGATGCTCCCCCCCTAGGGCCCAATACCCCGTCTCTGGTACAGTCAGCCCAAGAGGCTCAGGCCATGGCAGAGCCATGAACCCCAGGGGAAGGAGTTGCAGGCACAGTAGGGCTTCTTGGCTAGGGATGTCACTGTTTCCTCCTTTCCCTACTGCCCTGGGGAGGAGCAATATGTGGGGAAGCTGGCTATCAGATGGAGCCAGTCCGCCCTCTGCCTGCCTGCCTGCCTGCCTGCTGTCCTGGGCCTGGTACAGTACCTGGGATTGGTTTTAAGCTTGTAAATAATTTTACATCTGGGTTAGTGGATGTGAACAGGGCTAGAAGAGTCCTTCCCACTTGCTTCCCTGCCTCAACTCTAGTCTCATTCCACGATGCCCCAAGCCCTGGTGGTCTGTCCCTTTCTTTTTCCTCCTATCCTCAGGGACCTGTGCTGCTCTGTCCTCGTGTCCCACTTGGTTGTTTAGTTCAGGCACTTTATCATTTTTCTCTCCTGTGCCACGCTCCTCTCTGCTTTATTTCCCTGCTGTGTCCTGTCCTTAGCAGCTCAATCCCCACTCTTTGCCAGCTCTTCCTTCCCAGCAGGCCCCGGCGAAGCTTTAGAGAGGCTCCTGTCTGGGAGGTGCAGACGAAGCCCGGGGTGGTGGGTCAGGTCAGTAGTTATGCACTTAGTCGCTGTAGCCCGTGTATCCTCCACTGCACCCTTGCCCTGGTTCATCCCAGCCTTTCCCAATGCAGGATGGGAGCAGGGATCCCACAGCACATGCGCCAGCACTACGTTAGTGAGCAGGAGCTCTGTCTTGTGGGGCGAGGGGGCTTTCTTACTATCTTAGGGAGGAATAAGGAGACCTGCTTCTCTGGGCCATGGTCCAAGTGTGGTGGGACCCCCCCTACTAGGGTCAGGAAGTGGACAGTAACATCTGTGCAGGTGTTGACTGGAACAATAAAGTATTGATGGCTAGAACTGCTGCTGCCTGCCTGCGTGCCTCACTGTGAGCTATCGCCCTCACTCTGTGCTCTGCCCTTATTTCGTTGTCCCCCACCTCGCTCCTGGCTGTTTATTTACCTTTGTGCAAAACAAGGCAAGAAGCAAGGATTTACCCTGACAGACGTAAGTAACCTGCCCTTAGCCGTGTTCTCTGATGCTGTGATATGCTTGGTGAGATTGAGCACGTCCAAATAAATTGTATGCAGGAGGAAATTGCTTTGGCTTCCCAGTCAGTAGAAATTTGGGACCGTAACAGTTGTTTTCTACAGTGTTGCCCACAACCTTAACACTGTCTTCTCAAGAAGTCCTTACTCGTCTACATGCTGACAATTAACTCCTTCGGTCCTCATTTATCTGTCCTGGGAGAACCAAACAAGCGGGACCTATACCTGTATTAAAAGTGATTCCAGGCCCAGGAACATTAAAGAAATGGTGTCTAGTGCTAATTGAATGCAAGATATGTGCTTGGCACTCCTCTAGGTGATTTATATTAACTCGTTTTTCCCTCATGACCCTGAGATAATAGATACTGTTATTTCATTTTACAGATGTTGACTTTCACAAGGCCACGGCCTTAGTACGTGGTGGAGCCAGAATCCAAACCCAAGCAGTTTGGCTCCAGCAATCACCCTGGAACAGGAAGCCCCTGTCCATTAGTAGGGCGCAAATGGGAAGATGCTCAGGGCGTGGGAATGATAGAGCACCAATCTGCATACTATCTCAGCTTCACAAAGAGTGGTCTCTTAACAATCCTTGCTCTTTGGGGGAGAACAACGTTAAAGGAAAGCCCAGAACTGGGCAGATGGCCTTTTTTATGAGTTCACATCCTCGGCCTTCAGCTGGAGACACCATATGGCAATGCTACCTGGCTTTTTGAGGTTGACTTCTGTGCTGCATCTCTCTTAAGTGTGTGAGAAATTTTTCTTTTCCATTTGTTTTACATTTGCCTGAAAGACTCAGGGTTTCAATGGCCCTCCCTGTCTGTCACTGAAGGCATAAGAACTTGTAATCATCGAGAAATTTCTGAAGAGAATGAGAAAACAGTTATAATCATCAAACAGGCAATTCAGGAAAAGTAGAATTAATCAGAAAAACAATGGCTGCCGTCTGCCCCACCCATAAACTATTTCCTTGTTAAACTTGCAGCTTGAAGATAGAGCCAGAAGCCTGTAGTTGGGTCAAAACATTAACCATATGTTTGGAGTTCCATGAGAGTCCATTCTTGACACTTGCCTTGGTCTGATGGTTGCTATATGTTTGTCTACAAGTTTTTATTATCAGGTGTCCTGGCCGTTTCCTGCCCCATGATGAAAGAGACAAGAAGAAAGCTTTTCATATGAGTGAAAGAAAAATGAGCAGAAATGTGAAACCTACAGTTAGGCTAAAGAAAAAAATGAAGTACAGGCTGGGGGAAAAAGGGTTGCTTACATGTTTATGTTTGCAGGGGGAGGGCAGTGCACTTCAGTTAACTACACATTCAAACAGCTAATAGTGTAATGTTGCTGCTCGTAAACTTAACTTTAGGCTGCATTACTGGAAAGAACAATACCTAGAGTGTACTGTGCACAAGTTAGACTACTTCCAGAGGATGGCTTGCTATGCTTGTGGACAAGTTGGCAAATAGCAGAGTGCCACAAGAGGATCACCAGAGATGAAGGCCGAAGATGTCATCACGTGGAGCATGTGGGGAACTGTGAAGTAACAACGTTCAAGCCAAGAAGGGAATGCTGAAGTAAGTCACGTTAGCTGCCGTCAAACTTTGCAGGGTTATCTGTAGTACTGCAGAGGGCAGAAATTAAATCTTTGAGAAGAGTTTGATTAATAAGAGTGTAGGCAGAATTTGTTTTTCTGGTCAGAGATTTTGCAAAACAGATTTAAGTGATCTTTAAAAGTACAAAGATCGGGCTTCCCTGGTGGCGCAGTGGTTGAGAGTTCGCCTGCCGATCCAGGGGACACGTGCCCCGGTCTGGGAAGATCCCACATGCCGCGGAGCGGCTGGGCCCGTGAGCCATGGCCGCTGAGCCTGCGCTTCCGGAGCCTGTGCTCCGCAATGGGAGAGACCACAACAGTGAGAGGCCCGCGTACCCCCCCCCCCAAAAAAAAAAAAGTACAAAGATCAAAGACAGAGTATAAGAATTTTCCATCATGCAAGGCCAGTATATCACCATGTTGTTTTGCTTTTTGTGTCCAACTAAAGTCTCTTGGACTTCCTCCTCCTGCTCCCTTAAATGTTGGTTTTTCACTGCGTCTATCACTGGCTCACTTTTTCCTTGCAGTCTGCCTGGGCAATTTCACTTGTTCACCCATTCAGTTTCCACTCATATGCTGATGACTTCTAAATCTTAGCTCCTTTCCCAGAACTTCCGACTAAGCATCTCCACTTGAATGTCCCACGAGCACCTTCTGCTCAACATAACAAAAACTGAACCCATGCTCTTTCCACTCTGCATTCCATCCCACTACTCCCCTACACAGATAGGCTTTTTCTGTATTTACTATCATGCTTGTCGTCACCACCAACTCAGAAGGCCTGCTTTTCTCTCATCCCACACCCAGAGTTGGGTGTGGAGTTGCTGCTAATTGGGTGTCCTAATTATTTCTTGATTCAGCCCCCTCACAGCCCTGATTCACAACCTCCTCATCTCTCGCTTGGCCCAATGCAACAGTTTCCCTGCCCACACTCTTGACCCCCACCGAAATTTATGCCCAATAAAGTAGCTAAATAAGTTAAAAATACAAATTGGATGAGCTTTCTGCTATTTAATAGTAATCAAGGCTCTCCTCCTACAAGGTATCATTCAAGGTCCCTGATATGGTTAACAAGCCTTCTGAGGGACTTCCCTGGTGGCTCAGTGGGTAAGACTGCGCTCTCAATGCAGGGGGCCCAGTTTTTTGTTTTTTGTTTTTTTTGCGGTATGCGGGCCTCTCACTGTTGTGGCCTCTCCCGTTGCGGAGCACAGGCTCCGGACGCGCAGGCTCAGCGGCCATGGCTCACGGGCCCAGCCGCTCCGCGACATGTCAGATCCTCCCGGACCGGGGCACGAACCCGTGTACCCTACATCGGCAGGCGGACTCTCAACCACTGCGCCACCAGGGAAGCCCAGGGGGCCCAGTTTTGATCCCTGGCCTGGGAACTAGATCCCACGTGCATGCCGCAACTACGAGTTCGCATGCCACAACGAATACCCGACGCAACCAAATAAATATTTTAAAAAATAATTTCAATTAATTTATGAAAAAAAAAAGAAGTCTTCTGAGATCTGCCCTTGCCCTGTCTTGCTCTTTACACCACAGCATCAACCCCAGACAGAGTCTTTCCTTGGCTCAGCTGCACTGCCCTCCTCCACCCCTGCTCTACACCCACACCCCTCATCCCTCCGGTTGCTAAACATTTCACTTGTCTTTTAAGATGTGCTTCAGACCACGTTCCATTTTCGAAGCCTTCCCTGATGTTCCACATCACCCACCCCGCCCCCCATAGCAGACCTGCTCTCCTAGTTCTCCCTCAGTGTACTGCTGTTTTTCCACATATCACGTAGAATCTTCATATGAGTACGGTGTATGGAGTACAGAGGTGTATGTGTTTATGGATAGATAGCTGTTGACAAGAGGCCTCAGTTCCTCCTCACACTGACCTCTTCCTATGGCTGCTTGAGTGTCATCACGACATGACAGCTTCCTTCCCTAGAGCAAGTGGTCCAAGAGAGCAAGAAGAAAGCCATAGTGCTTTTTATGACCTAGTGTCAAAAGTCACACTCCATCACTTCCAATGTGTTCTATACATTAGAAGCAAGTCACTGAGTCCAGCCCAAGCTCTTTAAGGGAAAAGTAGAAAAAAAATTGTGGACTTTTTTTTTTGGCTGCACTGCTTGTGGATCTTACTTCCCTGACCAGGAATTGAACCCGGGTCATGGCAGTGAAACCACTAGTTCTAACCACTAGACCACCAGGGAGTTCTCTTGTGGACATATTTTAAAACCACGACACCAAGCTTATCTGGAAATTATATTCAAGAATTTGGACTGGCAATCTACCCATTATAAAAAATAAAGACAATGTATCAACACATGGAAAATGAACAAATTTAGTAATAATGAATAATATACACAGTTAAACAACTAACAATACACATATGTTAGATTATTTAGTATATGTTAGTCGTAGGTCTAAGTGCTTTACGTGTATCATTTTTGTAATCTTCACCATCGTGCTTGGATGTAGGACCCCTTCCCCTTTTTACAGATGAGGAAACTGAGGCTTAGTGAGGTAAAATGGCTTGCCCAAAGTGTGAGGGCTTCTCATTGCCATGGCTTCTCTTGTTGAGGAGCACGGGCTCTAGGTGTGCAGGCTTCAGTAGTTGTGGTATGTGGGCTTCAGTAGTTGTGGCTCACGGGCTCTAGAGCACAGGCTCAGTAGTTTTGGCCCACGGGCTTAGTTGCTCTGCGGCATGTGGGATCTTCCCGGACCAGGGCTCGAACCCGTCCATGTCCCGTGTTGGCAGGCGGATTCCTAGCCACTGCGCCACCAGGGAAGCCCCTTGAGCCAGATAATTATTTTTTGGTGGTGATAGGGGCTGTCCTGTTCATTGTCAAATGTTTAGCTGCATCATCCTTGGCCTCCACCCATTAGATGCCAGTAGCACCCTCTCCCCCACTATCCCCTTACCCCTCTGGACATTGAACAACTGTGGGGTAGAGGCCATAAGTTATTCACCTCTATGTCCAGGGCCTAGTATAACATCTGATAAGACTTGGTCAATATTTAGTGGGTTGAATCAGATACATGTGAAATCACTGTGTAACCTATAAAATCATATGAATTTGAACTATGCGCCTAAACTAGGTCTATAATTAATCCACAGGAGAGCTAGGGCACTTCAGGACAAGTGACTGAATATTGTCACAAAGATTGTATATCATGTACCTGAGAAAGCAAGGCAGACCTCAATGAAGGCAGAGCCATGCTGGTCTCTCCTGGGGTCTGAAGTCAGTTCCAATCAAAGAGCTTCCACACCTGGTTATTTAAATAGTCATATTTAGATATTTAAATAGTACCTTGCTCTGAAAGGGTGTTTGATTATTGATAACCCATGGAGAGATTTGGGATTTTCCACACTCTGAGAAAACCACCACTTAAGATTCTTCTTTTCAGCTGCAGAGGAGGTTATGGAGTCGATTTGGGGGAGGCAATGTTGTATAATGAAAGAACATGGGACTTAAGGCAATGCACAAACCTGGGTCCAGATCCCATCTCCAAAAGCAAGTAACTTCATCTCTCTCAATCTCAGTCTTCTTATCTTCAAAAGGGGAATACATAATATCCACTTCAAAAGGTTTTCATGGGGGATTAAATAAACTAAGAGATGAGTAATAGTAGGACAGGACAGTTAGCAAAATGGTTTTCCTTTCCCTTTCAGTATGCACTGTTTCTCTAAGAGTCATTTGAGGAGGAGGAAAACCACGAAACTAAACAGATACCATTAAACTAAAATTTGAGTAGAATTGGGCCCAAGACATCCTTGCTGGCATCCTCACGTTGACCTTGTCTGCTTTAAAGCAGCTGAAGCTGAGATAAGAGGTGTCTGGCCATGACTGCACCTGCTGGTTTGCAGAGGAGCCCATTTCTCCTTTTCCCGCGGGAGGCTGCAGCTCAGCTCCCACAGCTGAAGCACAAAGCTGCTTAGCAGGTCTGCGTGTGCTCTGTTGGTCTACAGTCAAAGAGACTTAAGCAAGGCTCAACTGCTAGTTGATATCTTCTGACACAGCGTGTTCAACGTGGAAAGTGTTACTGGATTTCTCTCAATGTTCTCCTTTATTCCCTTATTCGGAAGCAAGGAACCTACGTCCACACTATGTAGCAGGAGGTAGTGGCTTTGGTCTATTCACCATCCTTTTAAATCTTGGGAAGCTCCTAGGCTGCTGATTAGCATGGACTTAACCTACCTATAGGTAGGTTAATCTGGACTATAACCTACCAGTCAGGACTATAACCTACCAGTCAGGAAAAGTTTTGCCTGAGACAAGGGAAACTGTGAGGGCTTCATTCTCTCTTGTGGCCTTTGGGGTCTCTGACAGTTAAAACATTCTGGCTTATGCTCAAGAAAGAACTTCCAAGATTATATTTTTAGGGTTCTCTAAGCTTTTGGTTATCTGAGCATTTGTGGAGTGGGAGCAGGGAAAGAGGCAGTGTTTCTCTTTGTTTAGTCTGTTCCACACAAGGTTCCAAAAAACTGGAAGCCTACCACTCTAAAGCCATGAATGTAGAGAGGAAAAAAATGAATAAATAAAATTCTTAAAATGAAATGATTATACTTTAACATGAAAAAAATATTTAAAATCAGACAGCTATATATTAAAACAAAAGGATTTATAAAGCCCTGGAAGTAATTTAAAATTAAAAGCAAGTAAACAAAAATAAAGATAAAAACAAGTTTACAGAATATTAATGTGCAGAATATAATATCACTGTATCAGGAGTCTTTGCAGAGCTGTGAGGGGAGGATCTCTAAAGTTGATTGGGAAACTCAGTGATCATTCCACTGCTACCACCAGAGCCACCATCATATGTTGATGATACACCAGCAAAAAGTTCCATCTGGGTGAATCAAATGTTCACTTTTATTAAGGTGAGCTGCCACAACAGGTGTATCACAAAGGAAGCTTTGGGTTGCAAAATGTAGGAAACGTTGCTAACAAGGACATTTCCTCTCTTACATAACAAGAAGCCAGATGTGGTATCCCCGGGTTGGTTAATTTATCAGTGACCCTGGATCTTTTCCATCTTTCTTCTCTGCCATCTTCAGCATGTTGGCTCTGCTTGGCTCCACTCATGGTCACAAAACAGCTGCCTGAGTGCTAGATGTCACAGGTAATGTCCAGAGCAGAAATATTATAAATTTTCATCCAAATAGACTATATGCACATATAAATCATTCATGAGGGAACTGATAAAGAATACAAAAAATTGGTTCTCTGAGTGTTTTCAGGAAAAAAATGTATACATATCAGAATGAAAAAAATTACTACTAAACTGATTAACATTTCACAGGGCTAAAAAATAACAACTTTTAGGGCTTCCCTGGTGGCGCAGTGGTTGAGAGTCCGCCTGCCGATGCAGGGGACACGGGTTCGTGCCCCGGTCCGGGAAGATCCCACATGCCGCGGAGCGGCTGGGCCCGTGAGCCATGACCGGTAAGCCTGCGCGTCCGGAGCCTGTGCTCCGCAACGGGAGAGGCCACAACAGTGAGAGGCCCGCGTACTGCAAAAATAAATAAATTAAAAATAACTTTTAGGTTAATGTTTCTTCAAGGCTATACAAGAAAAACACCTTATCAATTTCTACAGGTTAATGTTACAGAACTGTAACCTCTGTGCTTTTATCAGTAGTGGATCGTTAATCAAATATACTGTGACAACAGTTATATTCCCAGGAGTATCAGATGAAGGTCAAGTTGGATTCTTAGGAAAACTCTAGTATTATATTAAAAAAAGAATGATCATCATTTTTTGTCTTTTTTATTTTTTAAAAGTCTTTATCTTTTTAGTTCTAACTTATTTATTTATTTATTTTTTTGGCCACGTGGCTTGTGGGATCTTAGTTTGGGCCCTCGGCAATGAAAGTCCAGAGTCCTGACCACTGGACCGCCAGAGAATTCCCCATTTTTGTCTTCTTTAAAGTTTGGGATAAATTTTTCTTTCAGATACAAGTTGTTTTACATGCCTCAACAAAGGGGAAGTTTTGTTGGCTTAGAGAATTTGGGTTTTTTCCCAAACTGAAGGTTGTATCCCCTTAATGCGATGGTGGATGGAAATCAATGTAGTGTATGGCAACCAGCATTTAAAAAAAATGAAATATAATAGAATATCAAAGTGTATCAAAAATAATAAGGTTGGGCTTCCCTGGTGGCGCAGTGGTTAAGAATCCGCCTGCCAATGCAGGGGACACGGGTTCAAGCCCTGGTCCGGGAAGATCCCACATGCCGCGGAGCAACTAAGCCCGTGCACCACAACTACTGAGCCTGCGCTCTAGAGCACACGAGCCACAACTACTGAGCCTGCGTGCTACAACTACTGAAGCCTGTGTGCCTAGAGCCCGTGCTCTGCAACAAGAGAAGCCACCGCAATGAGAAGCTGCGCACCACAACAAAGAGTAGCCCCTGCTCACCACACCTAGAGAAAGCCTGCGTGCAGCAACGAAGACCCAATGCAGGCATAAATAAATAAATAAATAAACAAACAATAAATTTATTTAAAAAAAAATAAGGTCAATTCCCTGGTGGCGCAGAGGTTAAGAATCCGCCTGCCAATGTAGGGTACACAGGTTCAAGCCCTGGTCCATGAAGATCCCACATGCTGCGGAGCAACTAAGCCCGTGCGCCACAACTACTGAGCCTGTGCTCTAGAGCCCGCGAGCCACAACTACTGAAGCCCGTGCGCCTAGAGCCCGTGCTCCGCAACAAGAGAAGCCACCTCAATGAGAAGCCCACGCACTGCAAGGAAGGGTAGCCCTGCTTGCCACAACTAAAGAAAGCCTGAGCCCAGCAACAAAGACCCAACACAGCCAAAAATAAATAATAGATAAATTAATTTTAAAAAAATAGGGCTTCCCTGGTGGCGAAGTGGTTGAGAGTCCGCCTGCCGATGCAGGGGATGCGGGTTCGTGGAAGATCCCACATGCCGCGGAGCGGCTGGGCCCGTGAGCCATTGTCGCTGAGCCTGCGCGTCCGGAGCCTGTGCTCCGCGACGGGAGAGGCCACAACAGTGAGAGGCTCGCGTACCGCAAAAAAGAAAAAAAAAAAAGTCAGGTGTCAGGCATGTATGTGTGTGTGTGTGTGTGTGTGTGTGTGTGTGTGTGTGTGTGTGTGTTGGGTTATAAAATGTATTTCCTATTGTGAGTAATCGTTAAAAAGTTTGAAAAACATTGACTTAGACCATTTAAGACTCATCCTAGGAGCTGCAAAGGGACCTATGCAAAAAACAACTACTTGGAAAAAGATGATTAAAATCAGAGTTTTGTCCTCAAGGAGGGAGCTGGGGAATGGCTATTGGGTAGAGTGGGCTACAATCGAAGACCGACCAGGTGGTGCTTCGTCCTGTTTTTCTCATCCTCCGACCTCCCGAGCTAAGAGACATGCCTTACACCATTCTGGCTGCTGTGTGCCTTTAAGTGACCCACCACCTGCTTCATTACTTCAAGCTCAGGACAGCCCAAATACCATAAAAGTCATCCTTTATTTCCTTTTGTGACACTAGTTGTCCCCCAAATATCTGTTCTCCTTCACTGACATAATAATTGAAATTTTATCTGGACACATAGCCACCCAGCTAAAGACTACATTTCCCAGCTTCCCTGAAGTTGGGTATGATCATGTGACTAAGTTAATGATTTATACAATTATAGCTGGTCTATACAATGTTCACAGAAGTGATGTATGCAAATTCAAGGTCACTGAATGGTGGGGGTGGGGCGGGTGGAGGGTGGAGGGGATGCCTTCTTCTCCCTCATTCTGCTGCCTAGAACAAGGACTCATTTGGTACCACGTAGACAAAGGCAACACCTTAATGATGGTGAAGCAACAAAATAGGAGGTGTCCAAGTCCCCGACAAGTGCTATCATACCAGCCAGCCCTGAATAATTACATAAGCAAGAAATTAAACTTCTTTCTTGTTAATGCCAGTTTCTGAGTCACTGTTATGGCAGTTTAACCTATATCCTATCCAATACCCTCTCCTTTATACATTGTTAGTAGAAAATGGTGCAAGGTTGAAGTGCTAAGGTACATAGACATTTGACACATCCGATTTTAAGGTGTGTGGACTTTAAACCATACTCCCAGACAGTGCCTGTTTGTCTTCATATCCGGGCTCCAAAACCCAGCAGGGTGAGGATTAGATTGAAGGTCAGAGGAAAAACAGTTCTTGCCTGTGACATGTGCTGCTTAGATTAAACCATATGAAATTGCTGTTTTTGTAAATTAAAAAAAAAAAAGTCAACTATTAGCAATTTCATATGTTTAAATCTAACAGAACTGATGCTGGATTCCACAGATATGGAGTCTTGGAATTGACAAATAGCAAGCTCTTCAACAGCTCTCCTTTCTGAAGGGCTTAGGTCAAAAGCTGAATCCCTATGGCAGAGGACGCTTAGGTGCATACCCGGATGAAGAGTCTCCTGCATGTCAACAGCCTGACTTCGGGTGTGATAAGAGAGTCTGACAAAGCCTTGGGAAATATAGTGAATCTAATGGGATAACTTATAACTATCTTAAAAAGGACAAAGTGAAACTAATGAAATAAAGGCAGTTAGCCACAGTTTTGTTGGGGGGTGTAGACTTTGGGAGGAGGCAAAAGAGGTAATGATATGATTTAAACCCATGTGTGTAAGCTACAAAATCAATCTCTTTTTATGGGGCTGTGTCCCATCAGTCATAGTATTGCCGATAACAATCTCTTCCTGTCCCTGTCAGTATGACAGTATGGTAGTATGGCAGATGGCAAGCCCGTAGCTTGTATGTTACAGATCCAATGAACACTGATTTTTTTGGCCTCGATTCCAAATTCCCAGGAAAGAATCTGATTGGCCAAATATAGCAGATGCTCCTGGTGCCCTGTGCCTCATCTGCTTGGCACATCTTGGACTTCAGCTGTCGCTGTGGACAGCTCCTATGAGCCCAGATGCCTTCCCACCTCCAAGCTGAGCCAGCTTCAGTATTTCTGCCTCAGGGCTTTTCCCAAAGCCCCTCGTAGCTCAATCAGCTTGCACACAGGTACGGGTTGGCTGTGCAAGGTGGACATGGGGGACTTATCACTCCCAGGAGAAACCCCCAACTTACAGAAGACAGGAGTCAGCCCAGCCTTCTGTCCTTTAGAAGGACGATTCTGAGGTGTATTTTACATGCTTCCTCCTAGGGCTCCCAGTGGAATTGGGAACCACAGTAGTAACCAGTTCAATAATACACTTTGTTTTCCTTCCTTCCCTGTCTCCCTCCTTCCTGCTCTATTACTCTGGCTAGGACTACCTCCTACATGAATTATCTGCACCGAAATCCTTGTCTCAGGTTATGCTTCTGGGAAACACAAACTTAGTTACCCAATGTGGGTCAGATGACCACTCCCAGACCAATCATCTTTGGCAGAAACATGGCTGCCCAGGGCCTACCCCAGGGTGTGAGGATGGGTTGAGGGAAGGAGCTGACAAAATTTCCCTGCAAGATTGGCCAAAGGTGTTCCATACACTCACTGAATGTTGGGCTGAACTTCTGCATAGAGGTAGGTCATGGTGTTTCCCACAGATAAAGTCATAATTTTTTCTCTGAGGGAATTTCCTGGTGGTCCAGTGGTTAGGACTCAGTGCTCTCACTGCTGAGGGCCCAGGTTCAATCCCTGGTTGGGGAACTAAGATCCCACAAGCCGCATGGCATGTGCAAAAAAAAAAAAAAATTTGTTCTGTGTGCTTTATGGTTGCTCTGGGAACAGAATTTCTTTCTTTCTTTTTACCATTTTATTCTTTCAGTGATATATTGGAAAGTTACTTATTTTAAAATTTCTATCTCATATCTAACCTCTATACTGAGCTTTAATTCTAAGCATCATCCCTAGTTCACGCCATCATCTCTTGTCTCTACTATAGCAACAGCCTTCTACCTAGTCTCCCTTCTTCCAATCTGTACCCCACTCTGAAGCCAGAGTGACTTTCCCAAAATACAAATTGGATCATGTTACTCTTCTACTTAAAGCTATCTACAGTTTCCTATTATGTTCATGTTAAAATTCTCAACACTAACGTGGCTTCCATGACCTGAGATTTGACCCCAGCTAACTCTTCAGCTTTATCTTCTGCTAAGCTGTCTCTTACACTCTAAGATCCCGATGCTATAAGCTATTAAAAAGCTCATCTAAAGGATCTTGTTCCCTCTTATCTCCAGGTTTTTGTCCTTGCTGTTTCCTCTGTCTGGAATACCATCTCCTTCCATCCCACTCCTTTCTCCCTTGGCCTTCACCTAGCCAACATCTACTCACCCTTCAAGTTTTGGCTTGAATAACACTTGTCAACTCCAGAATGGGTGTACCTGAAATGCACTGCCGTATTACCGGGTAGATCCTAGTCTATGCATGTATTATCCCGTGACAGGCACATGGGAGGACACTCAGTATGTTGAATGAAGGAATTGAATGGACTCTCTTGGGTTTTCTGGAAGGACTGTCCAAGCCAGCTTGGTGATTTTCACTCTAGGTGAAGCTGACTCACTTCCCCCAAACATGAGACTCAGGCCTGGCCCATCAGAACAACACATACCCTGGCCCCTGGGCCACAGGTCAGGACTTGGCAGAAAATCCAAGTCAAGGCAATCAGGCCCAGTCAGAGCTGAAATTAGGCCCCTTCTGCTTGAGGAACCAGGAAAAAATGGTTTTAATTTTCACCAGCCTTAGAGCTGTAAGGATGTAAGAAGCAGACACAGGGAAACAGAGCCAAAAGTTGGAGAGAGAGAGGGAGAAGAGAAGAAGGCTGGCTCCTCATTTCCAGCTGTAGCCCGGTTCTGTCTCCATTTTGGAGGACACTGTTCAACTCTAAGTTTATTTCACCTGTTTAATTGTCCCCATGCCCAAACTTTTGGGAAAATAAGAGTGCAACCAAGCCCACGCATGAGGGGCCAGAGAGGCATGTGAGAAACAAAATGTGCTGAAACAGAAGGTCTCAACCTGGGGCTCCCTAAGGTAAAGCAGGATGTCAATCCAGTGACTCTCTAGCTTCATTCAAGAAATATTCAATAAGCATTCAGCATATTCTAGGCATGTGTTTTTCAAAGTGTAGTACATGGATAATCTGTCAGAATTCTCTCCTACACTTCCTACTAAATCAGAAGCCCTGGGGGCTCAGGAATCTGCATTTTAAAGCAGCTCTTGTAGGTGATTTGGATTCACACTGAAGTCTGAAAACCACAGGCACTGAGCTGGGTGCTGGGGCCTACCTAACACAAAGCAAGGCAGACGTGGTCCCTGACTTACCAGTATATTTATGTGGGGCAGGGGTAGGCAGGGGAGTGAGGGAACAGCTGATTACAATAAGGTGATACAGTGCTAAAACAGAACCAGGGAGACCACAAGAGAGGCGCTTAGCTCAAACTGAGGAGGGTCAGAAAAGTCTTACAAAAGAACATCGAAGCTGAACTTGGAGGAGCTACAGCCCTGAAGAGAAATGTGTATTTCACAGAAACAAGGGAGTTGTCAGCTCCTGGAGAGTAAGTACAGCAGTGGCTGCGAACGAAACGGCTAGTCGGAGAGTGTAGAGTGAAAAGCGGACGAAGGACCCAATTGTGAAAGACCCCAAACCACCCCAGCCCTCCAAGATGTCATCGGTCCTTGCCTTCGCCTGCCCTTTCGCCCTTCGTGGAGGTAGGTCCGCGCCCAAGAGAAACCATCCAGCTTCCAGCCTAACGCAACAGGACTGGGCGGGGGGGATCGGCTCTTCCGGGACGCTCCCCCGCCCCCCGGGGACTGCGCTGGACGTGCCCGCCCTGCGCGACGACGTCAGCGCGCCCGCGCGCGCCAGGGGAGGAGTGGGAGCTGCGGGCCTGGAGGCGCTGACGCTCCGGTAACCCGGGCTGGGCAGTGGGGAGGAAGGGGCGGGACAGCGAGTCCCCCCAGAGTGCGGGGTCGCGGTTTGGACCCGGAGCGGGAACTCTAGAGGAGCTCAGCATCGCTTCCTCTACCAGCAGGCCCCGTCCGGCCCGGCGATGGAGTTTCCGGACCTTGGGGCTCACTGTTCGGAGCCGAGCTGTCAGCGGTTGGGTGAGGGGGTGAGGGGCGGAGCAGGCGGGAGGCGGGGCCGGGCGGAGACGGGCTTGGAACTGCAAGTGGCGGGAAGGGTGGGCTCCCGGGCTGGAAGTGCCCGAGGGAGGCGGGGCTCGAGGTTGGGGCGTGGCTTAAGAGATAGTGGACTAGGTCAGGGGTGCAGTTCACTGCGAGTACTGCGGCGTTTTCGTTCCCCTGAGCGGAAGGCTTGAGTGAGCGGGAAGGAGGTCGAGGTCCCCCTGGACCTGCAGTCCAACCCACTTCCTGCAGATTTTCTGCCGCTCAAGTGCGACGCCTGCTCGGGCATCTTTTGCGCAGACCACGTGGCCTACGCCCAGCATCACTGTGGATCTGCTTACCAAAAGGTGAGGGGGCGGTCTGCGGGTGAAAGGGGGCGGATGGAGGATGGCATGCAGAATCTCTGGAACCCCTCTGCCTCCCATTTCCTCTCTTTTACTGTCTTTCTGAGACTCAGTGCTGGGAACATTGTTTCCTTTTGCGTTTATGGGGGGTCATGTCCAGGTTCTTTCAGGACCAGAGATTTGGCTGGTTTGGGAGTAGGCCACAGACCGACCCCTGCTCCCTGACTGTAGGATATCCAGGTACCTGTATGCCCACTCTGTAATGTGCCTGTTCCTGTGGCCAGAGGGGAGCCCCCTGACCGTGCTGTTGGGGAACACATTGACGGAGACTGCCGCTCTGATCCAGCTCAGCAAAAGCGTAAGGTAAGCGTTGGAGGGGTTCACCGTGGTCACCTGGGACTACAGTTGCCTGGAAGTCTGTACAACTGTTAGGATGAGGTTGAAGGGGGATCAGAGTCTCAGCAGAGACAATCCTCCCTACTCCACCTCAGATCTTCACCAATAAGTGTGAACGCTCTGGCTGCCGGCAGCGGGAAATGATGAAACTGACCTGCGACCACTGTGGCCGAAACTTCTGCATCAAGCACCGTCACCCACTGGACCATGATTGCTCTGGGGAGGGGCACCCCACAAGTAGGGCAGGGTAATTGCAACCAAGTCCTCTGCTTGCCTTTGGGACCATCCCATCCTTCTGAAACCGACTCAACCTCTGTCATTATAGTTGGGAAGCGTCAACCTGTCCCCTTTGGCTAGGGAGTCTTTTTATTTCCTTTGAAGTGCATGTTTTCCAGACCTTGTGGAGGAGTTCCCCTCCAGACTTCCTTGGTCAGGCCAGGGAGGAACATGCAAGCTGACCGTGCCTGGAGGCATGCCAAGAGTGTCTCTTCCCTACAGACTGGCTGCCATCTCCAGAGCACAAGGCCTAGCTTCTTCTACAAAGACCATCCCCAGCCCAAACCAGACCTTGCCTTCATCTACCTCTGCCAGCAGGTAGGCCTGCCTGTTTCTCCTCTTCCTTTTTTCCCTTCACATCTCTGACCTCAGCCTCTTGAATGTCTGCCACAGAGCCACAGCTCAGTCTCCATCCCGGACAGCCTCTCCAGTGATTGCTTTGCAAAATGGCTTGGTGAGTTGGGCAGGGGTCAGATGGACAGAAGCAAACCCAACAGAGAGTAAAGTCCAAGGCAGCTGGTCTTATTTTTCCTTTTGCAGAGTGAGGATGAGGCTCTGCAACGAGCCCTGGAACTGTCCCTGGCAGAGACCAAACCCCAGGTCCCAAGGTACCTTCTCTCTGGTGAAAGAGGGTGGGACGTGGGCAAGGGCTCAGTTTGGAGGGAGGTAGGTGGGACCACTCTCATCCAATGCAGGGTAACTGTTAGGAACTTGGGCTCACAATTAAGCTTTTGAACTATAGTATGTGACCTTTGACAAGTTCTTTAACCCATTAGTCTTAATGCCCTCTATAAAATGGGGACAGTACTAATACCTTATAGAACCCTACCTATGAAAATTGAGATAATATTCACAAGTGTTCAGCACAGTGATGCCTAACAGATGAGATGCTCTGAGATTTTAGATACTGTCATCCAGCTTAAGCTGTTCCTCCCTCCCAGTTCTCAGGAGGAAGAAGACTTAGCTTTAGCACAAGCACTATCAGCCAGCGAGGCAGAATACCGACAGCGGCAGGTATGAGGACGGGGCAGACACAGGCCCTGCGCTGGGAGCAAGTAAGGAGTTTACGGGGGTTGGGGGGTGCTCTTCCAAGTAGTAGAGTTTGGGGATGGTGGTTATCCTTGTGTTTTCAATATGACTCCAGCCCACGCTGAGCTCTGCAGTGAGGACTGTCCCCCTCATTTCCTTGACGTCGAACCCTGTCTTCCTCTCCTTCCCCTCCCCTTGCTCCAGGCTCAGAGCCGCAGCTTGAAGCCGTCCAACTGCAACCTGTGCTAGGGCCTTGGGCTTGGGGAGGGAGGCTCAGCTGAGGAGGACTGTGGCCCTCGCATCTCTAGGGTCCACAGGGAGAGGAGGCCCGGAGCAGCCTAGAGTGAAGATGAGGAGGAGTGACGTGGAGGCCGCCTGCAGGGAGCATCAGGAGAAACAGCTTGTGGAGCTGAGCCTACAGATGGCTCTGCTGGCCTCTCCAGCTGCATGGGAGAGAACAGCTCTGAACTGTTCCCTGGCTGGGCCCTGGCCAGACCCCACATGGCCCCCTGCATCTTGATATCCCCCGTGTACTGGGGCTCCCCCCACGTGTAGGGGGCTAGGAGGGGGGGCTAGAAAGAATAAAGAATCTTGGCAGTCAGTAAGACACCAAAGTGGTGTGTTTCTTTCTCCTCTCCAACCAAAAACAGAAGAGTCCTGTCAAGAATGCTCACCTGATCAGCTAAGCGGTGGGGAGAAGCAGCGTGAGGGTGGAGGCCCGTTGCAATCCCCCACACCAGAAAGTAACAGTGATCCCAGCTCAGTCCACTTTTATTTCCCCCAAAAGTGCTTTTTCGAAAGGCCCCTTTCCTTCACTATAGCTAGCACCAAGACCAGGATGAAATATGGCAGGGAAGAGGGGTACAGTGTTATTTCCCTCGGTTATGCTTTGGGAGGGAAGCATACTTTTGTCACCAGGCCTTAGTCTGGGGCTTGGTGTCTTCAGAGACTTCCTGTCCCTGCTGCTGCAGCTGCCACATGTCAGCATACACCCCGCCACGGGACAACAGAGCCTCGTGCCTGGGCCAAGGAGAAAAACATAAGTCCCAACCAACTATCAGTTTTACCCCAAGAGTCCTCGCCACTAGTCTATGAGATGACAGGGAACTGGCAAGGGAGATCCTTCCAGAAAGCCCTGCGATTCCACAACCTTTTCCTGGGGCCCTCAATTCAGAGGCCCTTCCCTATTCATCCTGCTGTGTCCCTTACCGTCCTCGCTCCACAATGCAGCCATCCTTGACGACGAGGATCTGGTCAGCACTAACCACAGTGGAGAGCCTGAGAGGTCAGAGATCAGTCACCTACCACACCATCAGTGCGGGCCCCGCTGCCTGCTGCCCGTCCCGTACCTGTGTGCCACCACGATGGTGGTGCGGTTGGCGCAGACTTTGGCCAGAGAAGCCTGGATGGCCCTCTCATTAGATGTATCCAGCGCAGATGTTGCCTACAGAGAGGGACTGGGTAAAACTGCCCCGGCCACCCAAATCCCCAGTGGGAGGAGGATGCGAGCTGCTGGCCAAAGCCTCAGGAATCAAAAACCTGTTTTGCGCTTGAAAACTGCAAGGTGTTTCTGTGAAACATGGATTTGTGCTAGCTCTCCTAGATGGAGACGGTGCCCAGCAGGAATGGCTGGGGCACAGGTCGGGGAGGAAGGAGGGGAGAAGGCACTCGCGGCCCTCACCTCGTCCAGCAGAATGATGTCTGGAGCCTTGAGAATGGTGCGAGCGATGGCGACACGCTGCTTCTCCCCACCGCTTAGCTTCAGTCCCCGCTCACCCACCTGCGTATCGTACCCTGTGGAAATTGCCCACTTCCCTCAAGTCACAGTAATTAACTTGTTTTCTGTGACCAGGTGGGCAAGGAAGAGGTGGAACCGAGGTCAGAGGGAGTAACGGGACTGAACTGGGCAGGAGGGGGACTCTGCAGGGGAGGCTCACCTTCAGGGAAAGCCATAATGGTGTCATGGATGCCTGCAGCCTGAGCCGCAGCCTTCACCTCATCGTTCCCAGCCGTGATGCGGCCGTAGCGGATATTGTTGGCAATGGTGTCATTGAAGAGGACAGTGTCCTGGGGCACGACTCCAATGCGAGACCGGAGAGAGACCTGGGTCACCTGGGGCCAAAAGACCATATGCTCTGGCCTCTGAGACCCACCCAGGCCTGGAAGGTAGGATGGGATGGTGGGAAGCATATAGGACGAGAGGCCCTGCGTGAGAATCCTGCCTCCACCTTCCTAAACCCTAGCTGTGCAGGCAAATCACTTAACCTCTCTGAGTCTGTTTCCCCATCGATAAAGAGAAAATACACTTTCTCTCCCTGCTTCCCTGGGTTGCTGCAGATCTTTGTGCCTCATACAGCACCATACCACTCATTCTCATGACTACTTTCCTTATGCAGGTTGTCTACTGCTAGAAAGGCTGAGGTCTCCTGGCCCAACTTTCTGCAGGGGTGACAGCTCCTCCACCACTCCCTGGATGCCCAGCACCTGCCATTCTTTCACACACAGGCCTCTAAATTACAGGCTTCTCCCAAGCATCCTTACCTGTGAAATGTTCTGCCCATCTATTCGGATGCAGCCAGAGCTGATGTCATAGAAGCGAAATAGCAGGCGCAAAATTGTGCTCTTCCCTGCTCCTGATGGGCCCACCTGTTGCATAAGAAACAGAGGGAAAACATTCTAAGGCCCATTGGCTTTTAAATCTTTCTCTCCAAGAGGCCACCAATGTCCATGGAGGCTGCTACAGTCACTCCAGTAACCTGGCATGACAGGGCTAACTCCACAGCCTTGGTCCCAAGCTACCATGGGCACTAGAATAAGGGAAGCTCAAGGAGTCTGGGCCAACTGGCTGGGTCTCCTCTTACCAGGGCCAGTGTCTGTCCAGGCATCACAGTGAAGGACACATCCTGCAGGGTCTCCCGCCTGCAAAGAAGGATGGGCATGCTCAGCAGGCCTGCTGCACTGCCAGGAGCCCCTCCGACACTAGAGCCACTACTGGGCCCTGCCCCTCTCTTACTCAGGCTCTCTTCCCAGGTAGCGGGGGGCTGAGAAGCAGGGAGGAGGGGCAGGAAGGCAGTGTGTAAATGGACACTGGAAAAGGGGGCTGGGGGACAGTGAAAGGGGAGGGGCTCACCCATCGGTGTAGCTGAAGTGTACATTCTCAAACTCAATCTGGCCCCTCTGAAAGTGAAGGGGCCCTGCTCCAGGAAGGTCCTTCACCTGGAAGAGTGCCACCAATGTGTGCCATTACAGGCCTGGTATTCTCCAGACACAAAGAACGCCACGCAGGCTCCCGCTCCCCACAAACCCGGCTCCTGTCTCCTCACTCACTTCTGTCTCCTCTTTTAGCAGGTCAAACATGTTCTCCATGTCAATAAAGTTGGTCTGGATCATCCTGCAAGAAGAATGCTGGCTGGAACTCCTCTGAGGAGCTGGAGAAATAACAGTGCACCCTGAACAGGTGAGGGCCAGGGTCAGGTTACCTGTAGTAGGTGCCAAACCAGTTGAGGGGCATGTACAGCTGGATGATGTAAGTGCCAAACAGCACAAAGTCCCCAACCTGTGGACATCAAGGGAAGAGGAGTCACAGGAGGCCTGCGGGCTCTCACCCTGCCCAGTGGCTATCACCCTGCCTGCTTCCCACCCAGGAACCTGGTGGCCTAAACAAAGACCCCGGTCCCCTCATCCCCAGGCCCAGCACAATTCCCTCACCTGTAGCTTCTGCTCACTGACAAAATATGCACAGAGCAGGGAGCCAGAGAGGAGCCCAAGTCCAATCACCAGGTTCTGGGTCTGATTTAGCAAAACCAGTGAAGCACTTGACTTCCACTCCAAACCCTGGGGCCATGACATGAGAGGAAGGAATATCACATACATGCTGACAGTCACCAAATCCCAACCTGGCCCTGGGCACCTTCAACCTCACAGCCCAAATTTTACTCCTCTCTGTCCTGGCAATTCCACAAGGCCAGGCTGTTGCTCTCAGTAGGCCTCAAACTAGCATCCTCACCTGATATTTGATGATGGCCTTGCGATAGCGTTCCACTTCATAACTCTCCGCATTGTAATACTTCACCTGATGAATTCAAACCACCGCTGTTCCACACGGCCACAGCTTTCAGCTCAATTCCCCATCCCTCCTCCCTAATTGTAAACAGCACACCTCGCACCCCCCAGCTGCTTATCAGCCCCAATGGTCCCAGGCACACTCTTCCACATCTCCGAGCCTCACAACACTGACACCAAGGCCTCTGTTACCGTCTCAAAGTTTAGCAAAGAGTCCACAGCCCGTGCCCGGGTAGCATTCTCCTGTGTGTTCATAGCACGTCGAAACTTCGTTCTCCACTCAGTGACCACAATGGTCAGGGCTAGAGAGTGACAGGAGGAGGGAGATGGAGAAGAAGAGAGCAAGACATCACTCCCAGCAGCGGAGACCATGTGCATGCCTGCTGCCGGTCACATGCGCGCTAACCCTGTGCTACAGCCCAGGGATCCAGATTCCAAAGGGGAGGGAGTCTTAAGCTCCCTGAGGGAAGGGGCTGTGTCCAAGACCTCATTGCAGGCTGCATAAAGCCTGTGTGAAAACGGCTGTGGTGAACAAATGAACGCAAGCTGCATCCTATTACAAAAATGAGGTTCGTCCTTGACTCGCATCCACAGCGGGCACCTAATGTGACCAGGATGCCCTTCCCCAGCCCTCCCTCCACCCAGGGTGAGCTGAGCTTCCCTCAGCAGAGAAGGCTCACCCGTCATATTGGAGAGCAGCAGGAGGCTATGCGGGTCCACTGATCTACAGTCTCCCAAAGCTGGGTCACCTGAGTGGGGGCAGGGCTCATGCCCAAGGGAGTCCGTGGATAGTTCAGGGAGGTGGTTTCACCAAGCAGCACTCACCGAGGTAAAGACTCATGCACAGGAACACAATGAGGCCAAACCAGGCATTGAAGAACATGCTGAAGTAGACGATGCCAATGATGATGTCGGCCAGCGTGGGGATGACGTTGAACACCAGGTAGCTAGGAGGTAAAGTCAAGCAACGAAGAAAGGTTTAAGGGCTCGGAGCCAGCAACTCTCCCTAGGGGGTTTCAGCGTAGTGTTTTGTTTTCAACAGCAACAGACTGGAATCAAGCTAAATGCCCCTTAAGAGGTAGATGGCGAAGTAAACCATAGGATGCCCAAATTATAGAATGCTCTGGATCAATTATAATGAATGAGGAAGATCTTCATGTGTGGGTTAGAATACATCTCCCTAACATTTTGATAATAAGGCCATTCCGAGAATGACATCTACGTCATGACACCATTCATTTTAGGAAAAACCTCCACGATACCACATTAGTTCTGTGAGTCTGCATGTGTATATGTAAAAAAATGCAAAAAAAAGCAGAACTCAACATACTGAATGGAGTGAGAACCTCTGGAGAAGTGAGCGGAATTCAAAAGAGATTTGCTCTGTCTTCTTTATTTGAATTATTACGAGAGCCCGTGTACATTAATTTTACAATTAAAAAAAAAAGAGGACAGAGGAGCAGCTCCTCAAGCTGGGTCTGTTCTCCTGACAGCCCCTCCACCCCTGCTTCTCCAGACCCGCCCTCCCACACTTCCTTTACATTGGCTTGGCACCTGAGCAGCCCCGTGACACTGGATGTGCCCCGGTCCACGATCCGCAGCACCTCCCCCGTGCGGCGCCCCAGGTGCCAGCGCAGCGAGAGCTCGTGCAGGTGGGAGAAGAGGCGCAGCTCCACCTGCCGCGAGGTGAACTGCTGCACCCGGATCCATAGGAACGTGCGCAGGTTGCTCACGAAGCCTGGGGGAAGCCAGGGGAGGCCTTGGTAGGGCTGAGAAGCCTAAGGACGTCATCCCAACAGCAAAATGTGAAAGGTCTGAGAGCACCAAGGGGCCTGGGGGAA
This sequence comes from Phocoena phocoena, assembly GCF_963924675.1. NCBI lineage: Eukaryota > Metazoa > Chordata > Mammalia > Artiodactyla > Phocoenidae > Phocoena > Phocoena phocoena. Next base: position 96,735,301 of record NC_089225.1, read on the forward strand.
GGACGCCTGTGGGAGAAGGGAGAGGGGCCAATACCAACCGAGGTGAGAGCAGAGTCCCTCATACCTGTACTGCCAGTGCCACCCCCCTGGAGGAACTTGAGGAAGACATAGGTGATGACAGTCCAGACCAAGGAGCTCCAAGGTGCCTTCTGGGTCAGCAAGTTCACTATGGAGAAAACGAGTCCGAGCCCACTTATGGACCCTAGAACCCTCTTCAGGAGAAACCGCCCCAGGAATCAGCCACAGCCTCTTTCTGACCACCCAGCTCCCAACTCTGTCCCACTTCCCTAGGCTAGTCCCCTGCACCAACCAGGCCAATGAAAGACCAGAGTGCTGAGCTGACAAGCCTTCTCCCCTCACCTATGTCCCTGTAGAAGATGGGGACCAACACGTTCAGTCCCCGGTCCAGCCCCATGAGCCCCAGGCAGATGAGCACAACAAACTGCAGAGCTGGACTCCCTCGAGGCCACAGGTAGCCACTCAGTAGGCGGAGTTTCCTGCCAAGGTCTTGCCAGGTAGACCGTGGTGGCCCTTCTGTTGACTGAACCTAGGATGGTGAAACGCATAAGGGAGGGAAGCTCAGAAATCAAAATGAAGCTCACTAGCCAGAAAGCCTCTAGGGAAAATGTATGGGATTACAGCTCCCAGGTAACGGTAACAGACCAACAAGCAATCCCTGATGGGGTAAAGCTAACAGGGCACAAACTGAGATTTAGGAAAGAAATGGGTTTTTATGATGGGAAGAAATGATGACAGAGAATGGAATTAAGATAGATTTTAAGTTTCAGAAACTGAGGTGTACCTGGCTCCTGTCTACATCTTGATCCTCTTCATTGACCCGCAAGGTGTATGACTGGGGACGAAGTCCGGGGGCCCAGAGCCCCAGGACAAAAAGCCCTCCAGAGACCACATACCGCAGCACCCACAGGCTAAACTGAACCTAGAATTAAACATATGTGGGGAGACTATCAACGAGGGCCAGAATCCCATTGTTGCTATTTATAACACATCTGGGGACCGGGGTAGGGCACACACCCAGGTCCTCCTCAGGGGCCCAGCATCTAATAGGCTTTTAAAAAAATCCACAGTGACTCAGCACAGCCACTCCCCACCAGCTGGCTATCAGCTCCCAGCAGCGCTGGCCCCTCCTTTCTTCCCTTTTTTAGAGGCATTCGAAAGCATGGAGCCAGTGTGACCAGACATGCCATCTATCTTCCCAGCACCCGCTACCCATGCTTCCCCTCCCCCGACGAGGTCACTCACCTGCTGGCTCAAGTTCGCCCTTGCCCACCACCATTGTGGGCTGTTCCAAGACACTAGGGCCAAGTTCTCGGCTGCAAAAGCCACAGTCCAGAGGAGCAGGAGACCCGGGCTGTGCGTGAACTTGATCCAGACGCCCATTGCTAGCTTCTGCCGTGCCTGGCTCCGTTCCACCACGAGCAGCCCCAGGCCACAGGCGCTGGCCACAGTCCCCAATAAAGACGCCAGCAATAGGTAGCCTGGCAGTGGGGCACCCTGGGCAGCGCCCACCCGGCCAACCAGGCCGGCTAGGGGCAGCGCCACCTGAAGTGTGGCCAGAAGCAGCTGCAGCACGTAGGGAGCTACGCGAGGGCCGGCCGCCCAAGACACCGCGTCAGCGCCACCTGGCCGCTCCGGACGTTTGCAGGGAAGAGCCGGCACCAAGGCCAGAGCCCCCAGGCCCATCAGCGTCGAGGGTACAAGCGTGAAGAAGAAGCAGGGGCTGAGGCCACCCTTCGCCCAGACCGGACCCGCGGGTCCTTCGGCCTCACAGTAGTTGCCCACAGTCACCATGGCAATGCGTGGCCGCCGGCCGAGGCTGAGGGGACTGAGGGACAGGAGAACTGGACCGGCCGCTCGGGGCGGGGCGCGGAATCCCGGGTATCTCGGGTCATGGAGCCTCGGGGCGCTGAGCCGCGGGGGTCAGGCGGCAGGGACGAACGTGGACCCGGCCACACCACCCCCTCGCTTCGCGCACGCGCCGCCGCCACGCACTCACGCCGGGCACGTACGCCGTCTCTGCCGTCAGCCCCTAGCTCGCGGCCGGGGACCCTCTGGCCAAGTCGGGGCCCACAGGAATGTTCAGCCTCTGCCTCCAGCCGCTCTCTTCCGCAGCAGCCCCGCCCACCAGTGCCGCTCCCAGCTCCTACCCAGGGCCCCATTGGCCGAGTGTCTCCGAAGGGGCGGGGGAATGGTGCACGCTGGGGAAGGCAAAATAGAACAGCGGAGTCGGCATGGTCACGTGCTCAGGGCGGGAAATCTGACCGCACGTCCTGCCGGAGTCCTTGACCTCCACGGAACCAGGGATCGGAAGCTGCCCTCTGCTCGCCCAGTAGGTCGGTATATCCAAGCGATCGCATTGGCCAGCTTTCCCACAGAGCCGACCCGGTCCCCAGCCACCTGGGTGGTTCACACACACCCCACACCCCGCTTGCCCCCAGAACCTTGGCCACTCGAGACAACAAGCCGCGACCTGGTCAAAATCCCTTCTTTATTAAGGGTTGTCAAGCTGTACACGGTCCCCACCCCACTCCGCTGTAAGTTCGGGCAGCGTAGTTCACCGCTCACCCGCAGCGGACCCGCAGCTGGGTGAGGGGTGGGGCGAAGGGAAGGAGCCGGTCCCAGCATGCAATGCGGCAGCCCAAAGCGAAGCCGTCCTGTCGCCCCTCCATCCCCCTCAAGGGACAGTGGGATGCAGGCCAGAGCTCTCTTGCTGATAGGCAGCCAGTCGAGGGCACACTTCCAGCCCTGTCCATCCCATGTGTAGGTGGTGGGGCGGGGTACAATAAGCAGCAATAGGGGCCAGGAAGGCCTCAGTCTCCCGGGGGACCCATCTTAAAAGTTGGAGAGGGCAGCAAAGAATTTCCATCCTGCTCCTGCAATTTAGAAACTTCCTTCTTAGTGTCAAAAGATAGCATGAGGGGAGCTAGGAGCTAAAGCCTCCACACCAAGACAAAGCAAAAGCTGAACAGAAGGGGAACAAGCGAACAGAACAGGAGCAAGTGGCACACATGCCAGTGATGTGCAGGAAGCAGGGGAGCAGTGAGCAGGCTGCAGCACTGGGAGAGAACTGGGGGTGAGGTAAGGGCCACAGCCTGAGCTGCTCATCTGTTCAGGGTGCGGGGAGGGCGGCTGCAGAGGTTGAGGGTCCAGGCCCACCTCCCTACTCCACAGTTGGCACAGGTTCTCCCTGCTTGGCAGCTTCTGTGGTGGGCAGTCCTCTGGAGACTTGCAGGGTTGGGTGCAAAGGTGGCAGTACTGGGGCTGGGCTGGGGACCAGTTTCTAGCACCACACTCTGAGCCAAGGGGTGTCCTGGGGATGAGGCTAGAGTCCTGTGTGCCCTGGTTCCTAGGCCCCCAATCTCTCTCCTGGGGCTGTGGCGAGCCCAGCATTGGCACCTTCCTTGGCCAGGCACAGACACACAAACACCACACGCGTGGAGCCAGGCAACACTCAGAGGAGCCCTCCATGGCAGGCGGATAGGATGGCAGGGCAACGGTGGCCTCCATCCTGGGGCGTAGGGACCCTCCTCAGCCTCGTCTATACCTGTGGAGAGAAAAGGGTTGGTAATGGAGATAGTCTTCAGCTATCTGCTTACACAACAGAAGCCTGGAGATAAAGGAAACGGAAAACTTGATTCTTGAGGAGGTAAGCAAAGGAAAAATCAAGTCCTGGATTTCACAGCAGGTGAGGGAAGAAAAGGAAGTGTACTTTGGTGGGAAAGTTGCAGTATCTCTGCCTGAGAGGCCCACCTCCCTTCACATGAGAAGCTTTGACCTCAGCCTGCAAGTTACTGCTTCTGGCAGTTGTTTTGGGGTCTTGAAGCCCTTACCTTGTGCACCTGAGGGGGAAGCTCATCCTCTGAGCCCTCTTCAGGCACGGGCTCTGGGTGCCTTGATGCTGACTGCCCATCTTCAGCCCATCCTCCAAGGGGCAGCCGAGAGAAGTGAGAGGGAGCCCGGGGCACTGTTCCAGGATCTAAAGATACAAGTAAATACTCTTAGAATGAACACAAACAGGAACGAGGAGAAGGGTTCTGGGGCTTTTGGGGGTAGGTGGAAGTGCGGGGGAGGGATTAGTCTCCTTGGGTCTGGTCCCTCTGACTTCTTTCGTCCCCTAGAGGCCCCAGAAGGACCACCCTTCCCTGAAGACTCTGTGTCCTTCCCAGTGGATACCTGTGATGCCTCCGTAGCGCCTCTGGAAGCCCCCATGCAGAGCAGTAGTCTCAGGAGCTCCAGGCCGGGATGCAGCACAGGGATAGCTGGCGGAGCGGGGGATAGGCTGGGGGCCCCGGGCACCCTCTCCCCCCTCTTCGGGGGCACTCTCCCCACTCTCATCACTCTCCCGGCGGTGCCACACATGCCGCTCAGGTTCAGCCTGGGCCTGCTGCTTGTGGAGCTGAGAAGTGGGGGATTCATTAGTTGGGGACAGAAGAATATCTGTCTGAAATAGCTACCCTCCACCATGGTATCGGCCAGTTCCCATTTATACTGCCTCACCTAGAATCACTGACCCAGAGTATCTGATGTGTTAATAATGTGTAACATACACATGATATCTTACAGGTTAAATTCTCAGCAGATCCTGGGAACAAGCCTGTGCATAAATTGTAATAGCTCTCATTTTCCCCAGTCATTTGATTCTGGAACAAATTGGTTGTGAATCTAAGTGCCAGGAACTCTTTTAGGTGCTAGGGATACAGCAGTGAACAAAATAGACAAAAATTCCAACTCCTGTGGGGCTTATATACTTCGGGGAAGTGGGGAAGGATAGATAATAAACAAATAAATAAGGGAAAAATACAATGTCCCATGGTGCTAAATGCTATGGAGAGAAAAACAGAACAGGAAGGTTCAGGAGGGTAGGCAAGGGAGGCTTTTACTCAGGGTGGCCAGAGGTAGTCTCATGGGGAAAGAAGGAGCATACTTGAATGAGAAGGAGGGAGCCCTGTGGATATCTCAGGGAAGTAGGTTCTTGGCAGGGGAAACCACAAGTGCGGAAAAGGCCTGGGTAAAAGTAAGCTAGGCTAAAAAGGATAGGAAGAGGATGTATGTGGGAATGGAGATTGCAGAGCAGGTAAATGGCAGAGAAGAGATTTGAACCCAGGTCTTCCTTCACATCTAAAACCCTCTATTCTGTTTTCAGCTGCCACCTTGGTTCTACGACCCTGCCCCTTCCAGCCCACTCACCTGGTGCATATAGAGGGCATGCAGGCTCATCTCGGTGGATGCATATTCCGACAGCACCAGGCTCTGCAGCTGTCCTTCCCACACACTGCTCCCGGAGCTGGCTGTCCTGGCATCCACCCTGCCCCCCAGCACAGACAGCAGTCATCAACATTTCTGAGACCCACACAAATTGCTGGGGGCTACTGCCATGCCCTCCTCTCATGGCCCACCTCTACTCACCCAGAGCCTGTCATGGTGCTGGGAGCCCGGCCTGTGGGAGCCTGACCAGGCTGCAGAGGGGAGAAGGAGCGCAGGGCAGAGGCGACCTCAGCCCTGTGCCTGGAGCCCTGCAGGTCTCTGGGCAGTGGGGGGCCCCGGCAGGATGAGCCGGCTACCACATTTGCAATAAGGCTCAGTGGCTATGAAAGAAAAGGGTGGGTAGAATTCTCAGGGCATAGGGAGGCCTCTGAGTCCCCCAGTATTCTGCACATTAGGTCCCAGTGGCACAGACTGGACAGAAGGAAACTGACCCGGTAGGCCCTTCCGCCCCATGCGCACGTCCCACGTCCCAGCTCCTGGAGTCCACTCTTCCTGTCATCTCCCAGTCCCTAGGAACGCACCTCAGACTCAGATTGTAAGGATTGGATGGACGTAAAGAGCGCATTTTCCGGGAGCAGACCCCCTTGGGCAAGGCCTGCAGCTGCTCCGTCCCGCTGAACTTGCTCCTTGAGGAAACCGAGGAAGGCCGTGCTCTCACGTGGTGGCTGCCAGCCAGGGTTGGTGATGGCAAAGTGCATGAGTGACAACTCTGTCTTTCCATCCTCGGCTTGCTGGTACACTGAGGCCTCCGTCTGCCCACCGGACAGCCACTGTACAAGGGAGGCTGCAGTGAGCAGGACTGTCCCCTTACAGGAACCCTTTTTGTACCTTTCCTGCCAGTGGGGAGGCCTTGCCCCTGGAGGGCAGAGACCACAATGCACTGCTGTATCTTGTCCAGGGGCCCAGGTGCCCACCCCACGAGTGGCCACATGCCAGGCTAGCTGCTTGGTTTGTGCCTTCCAGGGAGCTTGGCCAAGGGTGCAAGTTTAAGGTTATAATCGAGCCCAGGCTCCTGTTTACAAAGCAGTGTGTGCCCTGCTACAGGGTTGCCCCAAGGCAGGGCTGCCTTTTTGTGATTTGTTGGCTCAGAAGGGTGCCTTTTTGCAGTTTGCCCAAAGACACTGTATATGCCAGCATCACCTCTGGCCAACTGCCCCCCTCCCTCCTTTCCTAATACCTGGGGGTGCCCATGCTGGCGAACATCCATCTGAGCGAAGGAGCAGGTATCTCCAACACCAACGACCTCCACGGTGAAATTGCGGAAGAAGTCTATAATCTCCAGGGCCCGTGGGCGCAGGCAGAAGATGAGGATGAGGGGTGTGACAATGGGGCTCAGTAACTCCTCCAAGATGAACACCTAAAAGGGAAGGGATCAGGGTCACAAGAGAGCAGGAGGGAGCCCAGCCCTCGCCACCAGGCTATCAGCCAGTCTCTAGCAGGCCCTAACTCCAACTCCACTCACTGCCTTGTACTGGAAGAGCTGGGCAAACTCGTCCCGGGTCTGCGAGCGGTGGGCATTACCCTGCCAGTGGTCAGGCATGTAGTGGATGTGAGCGAGGATCACGCGGAGCAGCTGCTCAGGGCAGAACACCATGTGCTGGTCCGGAATAAAGGACCTAGTGGGATCAGGGTCATGGTGAGACATAAGCCCCCAGGAATGCTAGTTGAATTGCTCCCACCTGCTCCCCTGGCCCACCTGCACACGGTCACGGTGACCCCCAGGAGCGTGACAGTGGTGAGGACATGTTCCACAGCCAACACATCTTCGTCGTAGATGGTGAGGGCAATAAGCACGGCCAGGATGGAGCCAGCAAAGAAGGCGCAGTTCTTGGCCAGCAGTGTCAGCAGAGGTGACAAGAAGCAATTCATGTACTTGGATGCGGGCTTGTAGCCTCGGTTGAGGCGGGACTGTAGCTCGTGCTCCAGCTCATTGAAGTGGCGGAGGTAGCAGCGGCCGTAGAGTGACCAGCAACGTGCTCCCAAGGCCCCCGGCTCCCGCTTCAGCACCTCGGCGTAACTGAAAAAGGCATAGAGGATCTGCCAGATGAGGATGAGGGGGCACAGCAGGAAGTTGGCGATGCCAATCCACAGGATGCGGTTGCTGAGACGCTGGGCCAGCTCGAGCCGTTGTCCCCCACGTTTGTACTCAGCCTTGAGGCTCCATTCATTGAGAAACAGAGAGCCAGGTCCCCAAAAGAGGATTAGCTCGAAGTTGTACTTGAGGCCCCGAGTGAAGAAGACAACCTCCCCGAGACCGGGTAGGCGGAAGCGCAGAGGCAGGAGGGATTTGTTAACCAGTGCCACCATGTAGTTCTGGAAACGGAGGATGCGGTGGTAGATGTCCAGCTCTGTTAGCTCACGCTTGTGGATGCAGATCTGGTGCTCTTTCTGGGTCTGCACAATCCGGGCCTGTACTTCTTGCCATGTGCAGTATGGAAGCGCAGACTATGGGGTGGGGGAAGAGACGAGGGATGGAAGGTGGGGTTGTTGCCTCAGTCCCTTGCCCTGCATGAGCTGTGAGGCTCAGGGGTCCTCTTAGTGGAGCCTTTAACCGGATGCTCCTTGATCTGCAAAGGACAGCTGAGGCTGCCTGATGCCCAGGAATACAACCGCCCCCCGCCGCTTCCCAAGCTGCAGAAGACGTCCTGGCCTGTGGTTGTAACTGCCCAATTTCCCAGTCTCACCATGGGGATGCGCAGAGCATGCAGGTAGAAGGAGTGGATCTCCCAGTAGCAGCAAATGTTATAGATGAACTTGACGAGCCGGTGAACCCAGAAGACACCAGCAATGACGAGGATGGTGATAAGGGAGCCATTTTCCTGAATCCTGGTGGGGAAAAGAAGGGGAGGAGGAGTGGCCCTTGAGGAGCCTTGGCAGACATGCTGCTGTCCTGAAGGATTTGGAGAGGCTGAGCCTGAGCCTGTGTTCTGGGGAATGTTACTGCCTCACACTCCACTCCATTCCCCACCTGCTAGCTGAACAACAGGCTCTGGTGCCCTCTGAAGTGCCGCACTTACCTGGCGCTACAGACTTGGGCAGGCAAAAAGGCATCTGGCAGAGTAACCTTGACAGGCTCGGTAGGGTGAAGACTGTGGTTCACCATCTTGTTGGCAAATAGGATGTCGTAGTCCACACAGCTGACCAGGAAGGTGGTGAACGCAACCACAAAGAGGAACTGCCTGGGGAGTTGGGAAGAGAGGGCGCAGTCCGAGAGATACCAGTGAAATAACATGGGAAAAATGAAGAGTCTGGAAGCCCCAGACCAAAATTAGGGAGCAGCCTCTGGGGAAATGGGCTGGAGAACTCCGTGTGGGCTCTCTCTACTGCTTGGCCCCAGGGGACCCAAGCCAGCTCCTACTTTTTGCTCTTAGCTTCAGGTACCACAGAATCAGCCTGCTTTTCCACCTCATAGTAATCTCTGCCACCACTCGCTGGACTCCTTCAAAGGTCTTAAATTGTGGTCTGTGGTCCCCAGTACCTGATTTCCTTTTGAGATGGTAGTTAGAAGCCCTTTGCGGATTTGAACTCTTTTCTTATGGAGGGAAGGTTTCCCAACCCCTTGACATTTGGCAAAGCCATATGGCTCCTTCCTCCTAGCAGGCTCTCTACTCAGCAGCAGGCCTAAGGTGCAACCAAGGCAGAACAGAGACATTTTTCTCAAGTGAGTGGCTGGCATCTCTGATACCTCCTGCCTGAACCATGCGCATTCCACTGGAGCTCTGATGAAATGATCAAGTCTGACTTCTCTTTGTGGAAGAGACAGGACTTGGAAAGCTTTCCTTATAAGCGAGATTAAAAAAGATAAGGCTGTAAAACGGTGTCACACCCAGTCCTTCAACTATAAATGTTTGCAGAGTTTTGAGCCTAGGACTGACTTGCATTGGCGGTTTGGGCCAGGCGTTGAGCTCAAAGAGAGGAAACACTGAAATGTATTCCTTCACCACATCGTCCATTCCTTCTTATACTTACATGAGCTCAAAGATCTCCCCGATGAGCATACAAGTGAAGCCATTCTTCTGGTGTAGATTATAAACGTGTAATTGTTAAGAAAAAGTGGTCTGTATAGACAGCAATTAAGAGCACAGGGACTTCCCTGGTGGTGCAGTGGTTAAGAATCTGCCTGCCAATGCAGGGGACATGAGTTCGATCCCTGGTCCGGGAAGATCCCACATGGAACAAAGCCCGTGCGCCACAGCTACTGAGCCTGTGCTCTAGAGCCCATGAGCCACAACTACTGAAGCCCACGCTCCTAGAGCCCGTGCTCCGCAACAAGAGAAGCCACCACGATGAGAAGTACGTGCACCGCAACAAAGAGTAGCCCCTGGTTGCCACAAGTAGAGAAAGCCCGTGCAGAAATGAAGACCCAACACGGCATAAAAAAAATTTAAAAATTAAAAAAAAAAAAAAGTACAGACTTTGGTGTCACGTACCTGAGCTGAAGTCCTGGCTCTATGACTTTCAAGCTGTGTGACTTTGGCCAAGTTACTTAACCTCTCTAAGCTTTTGTCTGTAGTGGTGTGTTGGGAATAATAGCACCTGCCTCATAGGATTATTAGGTCTGAGATAGTGCATATAAAGTATTTAACACAGAACTGACACAGAATAAGTCAAATGACATTAATTATTATGGTTATTAGCATACCATCAAAAAGAATCACACTCAGAGAGATTCCTTATAAACTAACACTACAAAATGCAAGGCACGTAGCTCTTGATAAATGTGAGGTATCATTGTTTATAATGATCATTATTTCTCTAGCCTCTTTCAGGCTCAAGGTGTCTGAAAAGGATTAGAACCATACCCACACCGACTTCTCATCAGGGGCCTGGCTTAGAGAGGGGCTATAGGTCCCAGAGCTCCAACACAGACACAAAGGATATTCGAGAGAAGAAGAGATCAAGGTTTTCGATGTGGTGCCAAGGTGCTGTGGGTACAGGAGCAGAGACGTCAGAGCCCTGAAGAAGTGGAAGCCCCTGCTCCCTCAGTGTTCCTCCACCAATTCTCCCCCCAAGCCCCAGCTCTGGCTGTCATGTCCAGGAACTCACACTTGCTCCCCTCAGGGACATGCACCAACAGGTCCTCCTCCCCGGGGGGTGAATCGCTGTAGGAGGCCTCTAGGCGCTGGTATTCAGTGTCAAACTGCGCCATCACCACCGCCCCCTGTCCACCTTGTCCACCTGTGGGTAATGAGGAAGGAGAGACCCAAGTTCAGACCCCTGGTGCTGTTCGTCTTCTCCCCTGCCTACCAGACCAGAAATGAGTGAGAAGGAATCCTGGGCTTGGTCTCCACTACCAGTCTTCTTGGATCAAAGGCAGAGAAAGAGCAGTAACCCAAGGAGAGCAACAAGCTCAGGGCTTGGGAGGCCCTCACCGACCAATGAGGTCAGTCATTCCCAGAGCCTTTATTGAATGTCTACCGAGGCCTTGCTGGCCTGAAGGCAGATTCTGGCCCTGTGGGGGGTCTGCTTCATCTTCTATTCACTGGAGAGAAGGGGTCCTCCCCCTCCCCTCCTAGAGAAACCGTGGTCTCCCAAGAGACTAGCAGTTTAGAAGCACTTTGTAAACAGAGATTTGAGATAAGCACATGGCCCTACCAGCTCCATGGGCAGTGTCTGCTCCACTCCAGCCCTCGATGCCCTGGCTCTGCAGCTGCTGGAGGAGAAGGTGTCAGGCCCCAGAGAGTGGGGAGTGGGAACAGAAATAAACCCAACCCCACCACCCCCCGACGCCCCACACTCAGGGGCGGCCAAGCAAGGGGCAGGGAGGCTGCAGTGGGAAAGAGGCACCTTTCCAGCCTAGGGCTATGCGTACTTCCTCTGGTTGTATTATACACGGCCACTCATTCAACTCTAGGGTCCCAAGAAGTGTCTAAGTGAACCTGTGGAGACTGAGTCTGTACAGGGCTGGACTGTTTCTCCATTGCCCCACTTCAGCCTCAGAAATTAGATGGACCGTTCAGGGTCCACAAAGCCCCAAACCCAAAAGCCAAGAAGAGAGTCTTTTCTAAAGAGGACCTTTCTGGTCAACTCCTTCCCTTGCTTCCCTAGCCCCAAAGGCCCAGCAGGCAGGCAGAGTTCCTGGATGGGATATACTGATTGGGTCAGTGTAGACCTAGATTCTGGGTGAACTGCCTTGGTCCTGGAGCCAGGCATGATCTAGGTGGCACTCAACCAGTCAGTGCAGACCCCGTGGCTGTGGAGCCCTGCCCAGCCAGGCCCCGGTGGGATTCCCTGGGTTAGTGAGAACCCTGGGTCCTAAGGTGACCAAGCCCTCAGGGAACTCACCACTCACTGGGTCAGTGTAGACCCAGGGCCCATAGAGCCCCTGCCAGCCGGGCCTGGGTTCAGGGGTTCCTGCGAACGTTGGAGGAATCAATCCAGTCCGACAGCCGATACCCGCAGGTGGGCTGGGTTGCCTCCCTACACCCAGCAGCCACGACCCGAGGGCAGCACGCCCCCAGATCGTCCGGCCCCCGGCCAAAGGCTCGGCTCCCAACAGCGGACAGCACTGCGCGCGGCCCCGTCGCTCGCGCGCGCCCCCCTCCGCGCGCCCCCGCTATCAAAACATTCCGGCTGCGCGCCCCCGCCCCGCCCGCGGCGCCCCTTCCCCCGTTACTTGCCGCGAGCTCACTTAGGGCTCCGAGGGCACCCCTGGCCAGGCCCGACCCGGACCGTGAGATTTCGGTATCCGGTCTCGCGTTTCACCTCAGGGACGGTGACCCGGGTGATTCCAGGGGCTCCGTCGGCTCCACTGGGCTCTGCCCGACCCGGAGCGGTAGGCCCGGCGTCTGCCATTCACTGTCACCCGCAGTTAGCCTGACCAATGAACATGATAGGTGGAGACACGACGGCCAATCTCGGCGTCTGGGGCGGGACTAAAGGCTAGAGGCGGGTCTTGGAAGTCAGGGGACCAATTGTGCGCTCTACGTGGGGAGGGGTTCAGGTGCGGGCGACGCCTTTTGTCCTCTTTGCTGCGCCGTAGTGACGAGATTGTTGTGCTTTTGCAGAAATCCGTGCTTCGAACCGTAGACGGCCGTGTCACTCGGCTCCCCGGGGCCTTTGGGGCAGCTTCTGAGGGCGGGGACGAGTTCACGCGGTTTAGTCACTGCTGGAGGTCGTCGCACGGGTAATGAGGAGCGGTTGGTTAATGAACCTCAGTGATTTTAATTCTGTTGGACTAGATTTGGTTGCTGAATGCGCCCCCATTTCACTCTTGTGTGGTCCGAGACTGGGTGGTGTGAGAAAGCGGGCTGGGGCCACGTATTAACCCCTGTCACCAGGGCGAGGGCCGTGGTGCCTTGCGGAGTGGGGGAGACCAAGTCATGCTGGCGGGAGACGCGGCATAGGATCTTGCTTTGGGGAGTTCTGTTTCTTAACCGCCTTTCTGCTCAGACATGTCGCCGGCTCCAGCTGCAGCCCAGGCTTCTGTGTCGGTCTCCCTGTTTGACCCCAAGGCGGATACTCCGGTCCTTCAGGGCCTGCGCCTGGTGAGCCACGCTCCCGGGGAGGCTCTGGCCCAGGCTCTGCAGGTTTCCTGTCCAGGTATCTGGGAAGGTTTGGGGTGGACCCGTGAGGGACGTGACAGGGCTTTTTAAAGGGAGCTTATTGCTCCTTCAGGGAACACATTTTTTTTATTGGTGTTTCCCAGCTTAGGAGCCCTTGTTGACATCTCCTTCTACTGGATAAAATGTATCAAACCCCAATTGCAGAGTGTTTGGTTTTTACTTTTCCTTTTAAGCTGAGGTTTGTGTATATGTTTCTTAACTGTTATGAATTTAAGGCAACATTTGTACGTGTACAATTAAAATCTATATTTTGGTCAAAAAAAAAAAGAATTCTCTCGATCTCTGGATTTCCAGAACAGGCTCCTGAATTGTCTCCAAATAAGTCTCTTGCCATTGTTTATGCCTCATCATGTTACCACCACTGCCTGCAAAAACACTTCAAAATTCCTTGACATAGTCCAAATTTAACTATTCCAATCAAGTCATTCCTTCTTGCTGAATATAAAACAACTTACTCTTGGTTTCATACAGCTTTAGTTTGGCTGTTTCTCTTGTACCTTTTTAAAGAACAAACTGCACACTGTAATTGGAAATATAAGCTAAAAAAGTGGCATTTGGGAAGTGATTTTTGCACAGTTAAAAAGAATTTTAACTTTACCAGAAATCATTTTCTAGGATTTCTCTAAAAAATCCCTTTGGTTAATTTACAATGTTTGATTTATATTCATTTTACGTACATCTTTTCAGAAGCATATTTATTGTATAAGGTGATTGTTGTGCTATTCGCTTCATTATTACTAGATTGTAAATTCCTTGAAGGCAAGGACATGCCATCTCTTTTTGTATCCTCCTCTGCTTTGTATATCAGACTCTGAATGTAATCCTAGATACTGTGGATTTGGGCTCCTTTTCTACCTCTGTTTACCCTCCCCTTATTTAGGTTCAGGGGAGAGAATAAGCCCAGAAAGAAAACCACTCCAGGGCCCTCTGGATATTTCAGAGAAGTTGTTTCGTTCAACCTGTGACCAGACCTTCCCGAACCACCAGGAACAGGTAAAAGACCAGGTACAGAGCTAAATGGTGGAAGCAAAGGTGTAATGGTAGGTGGGGAGAGGTAGACATTTTGTCTTTAATGAATAAAGTTCCATGTTTTAACTAAGAAAGTTAGTGTTACCTGGTCATACTTTCTGGAGTTTTGTTAGAGGTCTTGGATACCATAAAAGGCCAGGCTGGGCCATGCTTCCACACTGTGCTTCCTTCTTTGCCTCCTGCTAGAGGGAACATTATGAACTTGATTGGCATCGGTTTAACCTAAAGCAGCATCTCAAGGACAAGCCTCTCCGGTCTGCCCTGGACTTTGAAAAGCAGAGCTCTACAGGTGATGACTGTTGGGAGACCTGTGTGGGGATAGGTCATGGGGATGGAGAAAGACCCTAGTTTAGGAGCTTGAGGAAAGGTCAAAGATGGGGCACCAAACTTGCGTATCTCATGTTGTTCTCAGGAGATCTTTCCAGCATCTCAGGATCAGAAGACTCGGACTCAGCCAGTGAGGAGGACTTGCAGATACTGGATGAGGAGAGGGCTGAGTTTGAGAAGCCTGACCGATCCCGAGGCTTCCACCCCCATCGGGTTCTTTTCCAGAATGCCCAGGGCCAGTTTCTTGATGCCTATTGCTGTGTCCTAGGCCCTCGCCAGGCAAGTGCCAGCACAGGTTGTGTGGTCAACTCCAGCCTCCTGTACACTCAGCCTAGACTTTCCCTCAGCACAGTCCGTGTCTCACTTCCTTCCTTCCTTCCTGTTGCGGGTGGGTATCACACTTGACAGCACAGTCTTGGATTGAACTGGCTTGAATCTTAGAAGGGTCAAGTGTAATGGAATTAAGTTTGGAAATAGACCAATCTAGGTTTGAATTATGGTTCTACCACTTGACCTTGACTACCTCCACAAGGCTCAAATTTTCTTTTTTTTCCTTTTTTTTTTTTTGCGGTACACGGGCCTCTCACTGTTGTGGCCTCTCCCGTTGCGGAGCACAGGCTCCGGACGCGCAGGCTCAGCGGCCGTGGCTCACAGGCTCAGCCGCTCCGCGGCACGTGGGATCCTCCCGGATCGGGGCACAAACCTGTATCCCCCGCATTGGCAGGCGAACTCTCAACCACCAGGGAAGCCCTCAAATTTTCTTATTTGTAAAATGGGGACAAATAAGTTGTATTAAAAGAGATGATGCATGTGAAGCACTTAGCATTGGCACTTATTTCTTGCTGTCAGTAAGTGCCACAGATATGTTCGTGCTGCTCCTCTGTCATCCAGGTGCCCCAGAAGCAGCAGAAGTGCTGCTACAAAACCTGAAAAGCGGAGGTCCCAGGGACTGCATGGTGCTCATGGCTGCTGCTGGGCACTTTGCTGGTGCTGTTTTCCAAGGGTGAGAGGGTGCTGTATGGGGTAAGGATGGAATGGATCCTGGTAGCCTGGGAGTACCAGCTGGTTTCCAGTACCGAGTCTGTGCTGTCTACAGACAAGAAGCACTGACACACAAAACCTTTCACTGCTACACACTGCGGGCCAAGTGGGGCACAGCCCAGGGGCTTTGGGATGCCCGGGGTGCGGCTTCCCGCTCTGCTGGAGCCAACCTGAGGCGCTACAGTGAAGACATGCTATATAAGGTGAGTTAAGTGTCCAGATCTGGTGCTCCTCTAATCCACACTTTTTCCCTCTCAACTGATTAAATGTTACAGTAGGGAGGCTGGCTCCTGTATCCCCCGTCTTGGTTATTTTTGGGTAGATGAAGGTAGAATGGGGTGAATGCCCAGGATTCTTAGTCCTGTCATTCTCCCTCCATTATCTTCTTTCTTTCTTTCTTTTTGGCTGCATTGGGTCTTCATTGCTGCGCATGGGCTTTCTCTAGTTGCGGGGACTACTCTTCATTGCGGTACGCGGGCTTCTCATTGCAGTGCCTTCTCGTTTCAGAACATGGGCTCTAGGCATATGGGCTTCAGTAGTTGTGGCACGAGGGCTCTAGAGTGCAGCCTCAGTAGTTGTGGTGCACGGGCTTAGTTGCTCCGCGGCATGTGGGATCTTCCCAGACCAGAGCTCGAACCCGTGTCCCCTGCATTGGCAAGCGGATTCTTAACCACTGTGCCACCAGGGAAGCCCCCTCCATTATCTTCTGCCTCCCACTCCCTACACATGATCTGTGGGTCATGTTTTGGTTGGAGATTTAAAAGTAGCAAGTGAAGAGATGCAGGGCTGAGTTACTTTCTTTTCTAGGATGTTTGTGACCTGCTGGCAGGGCCAGACTAGGCTAAGGTGCTGGAGAAGGCTGGGACGATACTGATGCGTGCACCCCGCTCTGGCCGGTCCTTGTTCTTTGGGGGCCGTGAGGCTCCCCTGCAACGTGGGGATCCCCGACTTTGGGATATCCCCCTCGCTACCCGCAGACCCACCTTCCAAGAGCTACAGCGTGTGCTCCATAAGCTGACCACCTTGCATGTCCACGGTGACCCTTCTGTCCAGATCCCCAGACTCCCTAGACCTTCCCGTACCTCCCAGCCCAAGCCTCGGCTTCTCATTTGTGCACCCAGATGATTTTCTAGCCCTCGTACTGCAGTCCGATGGCATCTTCATTGAGAGAAACCTGGGCTGGCTTCTCCTCAGCTAAATTTGAGAACCATCTTTTGTTTTATGGCAGGAGAAGACCCCCGGGAGACAGTCAGGTTGGATTTACCTCAGACAAACTGGAAGACAATGAGAGGAAGGAAGGCCATTGAGGAAGAAAGGTCCGCAGTGATGAAAATGAGGCACTCGGGCGGAATGAGGAAGCTCCCAAACAGGGTTTGAGCACCATCTGGCAATTGTCAAATCTC
This sequence comes from Phocoena phocoena, assembly GCF_963924675.1. Classification (NCBI taxonomy): domain Eukaryota; kingdom Metazoa; phylum Chordata; class Mammalia; order Artiodactyla; family Phocoenidae; genus Phocoena; species Phocoena phocoena. Next base: position 96,751,952 of record NC_089225.1, read on the forward strand.
TCTCGGGGTCTGTCCTAGAACTGCAGTGGCAAATCCCCTACTGTCATAACTTATTCACTTCCCTATTTATAGGTAAACCCTTACATACTACACACACACACACACACACACACACACACACACACAGGTCTGTGGGGTATGTGGTAGCAATTACACGTTTTGTGACTTTTCCAAATCTATCATCTCTTTTGTTCACTGACGTTATCTCTAGTACTTTGAAAAGTCTTAGCATGAAGTTGATGCTTGAATGTGTGTTGCGTGGATCTTACATAATTTACCTGTCTTCTTGGATGCTCTGGTTTTGGGCTAAGGGCTGCTTGCCTCGCTGCAGACTGTTGGCCTGCATGGCTGTCACTGCTCGTGCTTTCCTCTGTTGTGCACCACCCTAAGGCTGTCATGGGAATGTTCAGGGACTCTTGTCCCTGCATAGCTTCTTCTGGGCCTGTGCTTGTCTGGGCTGCGAGCCTCATCTCTGCATGTGATACTAATGGCTTCAGCTCCTGATGGGCTACTTTATCTTGGGTGACAAAATACAAACACTTTTATTTCAAGTGATCTGGATTTTCTCTGTGTACATTCTTATGCATCTGGGGCAGCCCACAACCTTCTACCCTCTGCTTATTCCTGAGATGGATCTAACATAGCAAATTTTTCTCTAGGTTCAGAGTCAGAGGGAGAGGATGGCTCCCAGGTAGAGTTGGAGCTAGTAGAGGTGACACTGGGGACGCTGGATCTTCGTGAATTTGAGGTATTGCCCAAGCAGAGGAGGAGAAAAAGGAATAAGAGGGAGAGAAACCAAGACCTGGAGGCTGGGGCGCAAATGACTCTTTCCCAGCAACCTCAAGAAGATGAGGCCTTTTCAGAGTCAGCCCCTTTGGGGCCTTCCCCAGATGAGGCCAAGTCCCCTGGTCAGCCAGAGCGCTGGGATGTGCTCTTGGCTGCTTGCCGAGCTGGAGATGGGGGGTGCTGAAGCTCCGGCTAGCTGCCAGCCCCCTAGACCCTGGAGTTCTGTCTCTGCTCAGTGCCCCCTTGGGCTCTGGTGGCTTCACCCTCCTGCACGCAGCCGCCACAGCTGGGAGAGGCTCAGTAGGTAAGGGCCCTCGTGCCGGCCCCTCCTGACGATGATCTTGGCACCAGCTACTTGGCAGTGTTTCCCCTGGTCTGCTTGGGTGATGTTGGGAGGAGCCGGAGGCAGGTGATGTTGAACTCATTTTTTGGGTTTTCGCACCTAGGGACTACCGGACCCGGCCACCGTACACGGTTGCAGCTGACAAATCAACATGTGATGAGTTCCAGAGCTTCATGGAGAAGAATCCAGATGCTTATGATTACAGCAAAGCTCAGGTCAGCTGGAAGAGGAAGCAGCAGAGTGGGAAAGCATCAGAGATTCTGGCTAGATCTTTTCTATTTTCTTACAGTTTTACCAAGGATAGTTTGTATAGGTCTTACCTTATACCTTCTCAGAAATTCTCCAGGTGCCAGGGCCACTGACAGCGGAAATGGAGGCGCGGCAGGCCATTTGGAAAAGGGAGCGGAAGGCAGCCCGGCGGCACCGGCAGGAGCAGTAGTGGGAGCAAGAAGAGCAGCGGAGATTTGCCGCCCTCGGCGACTGAGAGAAGGCGAGGCTGGAGGTTCTTTCTTCCCCAGCAACACTTCCTTAGAGGTCTGATCCAGTGTGCAGTGTCACTTCTTGGGTACCCTCTCCACCACTGGGGCCTTGTCCTTAACACAACTTCTCTTCCCCTCAGGGAGCTCTGGCTGCAGAGCGCCGACTGGCTGCCCATTTGGGAGCCCCTACCCCTCAGGTCCCTGACCCTGCCATCATCAGTGTTCGGTACATAGAAGGGGTGGGCGTGAGTGGGTAGGTTGTGATGAGTTAGAGGCCATTCTGGACAAGTAGAATGCGTGCCCGCTCAGTGTTCAGAAAGGCTGTTGAGGGGATTTGAGACGCTCTGGGAACCTTTGGAATAAAAACGGAAGTGGCAGGAGGAGGGACAGGGAAGGCTTGGATTAGAAAGTTTCTGGGACACCTTTCCAGCCATTTTTCTTCCTCTTGTTCAGACGCCACTGGAGCTGTGGGACATCCCTCCAAGGCCTCATATTCCCTTTCACTACTTTGACTTCTTTCCTCTCCGCACGCTGCCTCCAGGATCATCGCTGTCGGGCTGGAAAGCCCTTTTCCTGATCTCTTACAGCTCCACCTGGGGCCAACTCTAGGCTCTGAGAGGGCACATACACATTGGCCCCCTCTGGTTTCTTCTTCCCCACGAAACCAGAGAGTATTTGGAAGATTGGGGTGAGGGACGTTCAGGAACCAGGGCCATAGAGGTGTGTGGAGCTGGTACTGTCTCTGGAATTTTAATCACAATGAAGTGTGGCAAGGAAACTGCACTTGTACTTACATTCAGACCTGTGGCCTTTGTTTCCTTACGGTCACCATGACTAGCACCAAGGGATCCTGCCCACTCCATGTCCCAGGTCCAAGGGTTACCTTTCTTTCAGTGCCCACTTAACTCCATTGGTTCAGAGGCACTTTCAGCTGAGAGGGAATAGATGTATGTCTTATGCACAGTGCTATTGAGGATAGGCCTATCCAGGAATTGGATTTGGGGCTGAAGAGGCACATTTTCTAGCTCCAGCAACGTGATTTTGTTGAGGGCTCCCCTAGGAAACAGCAGGGGTCTTGGCACATAGAGGGTCTGTTGTGGCCCCCTCTTTGTCCAGTAGCGGCCCAGGTTAAACCCATTGATCCAGACTTGGCCCTGGGGAGGAGGAAGGAGAGGAATATAAAGGATCAGCTCTCAAAGGGGTACAATTATCCCCTTTGGGGTTTCTAATCAGAGGAATAATTTCTGCTCTCCCTCCTTCCAAGATTTTCCTCTTACCACCCTACTCCCCAGCCCCACCCTCACTGTCAGCAATACCTTGGTCCATCCAGGTAGAAAGAGAAATGTGTCCCCGCCTGAGTCTAAAATTGGGAAGGTTGTAGAGTAGAAGGTGGGGCCAGAGGGAGTTTGAGGATGTGAGCTTTTCAGCAACTGGTTGGGAAACCACCACTTTACAAGATTATCAACTTTCAGAGGGAACATCAGCCACTGGGTAAGGACCGTTTGCCCCAGAATTGGTGGCTCCAATAGGCCCTGTGAAGAAGGCAAATGAAAATTCATCATTCTCTAAGTTCTAAGGCCAAACTATCCCTACTAAAGCCCTGGGATGCAACTAGTGGCCATGTCCAGGTCCCCACAAGCTGCTGCTTTGCTGCCTAAGCCCTAAGGACATAGCTTTTTTTTTTTTTTTTTTTTTTTTTTTGTGGTACACGGGCCTCTCACTGTTGTGGCCTCTCCCGTTGCGGAGCACAGGCTCCGGACACGCAGGCTCAGCGGCCATGGCTCACGGGCCCAGCCACTTCGCTGCATGTGGGATCTTTCCGGACCGGGGCACGAACCCGCATCCCCTGCATCGGCAGGCAGACTCTCAACCACTGCGCCACCAGGGAAGCCCAGGACATAGCTCTTGTTTATCTTCTATTAGGTCCCTATCTTTCCAAGGGAGTTCGGTCAATAAGAATATTGGGGGGTGGGAATTCCCTGGTGGTCCAGTGGTTAAGACTGCGCTCCCAATGCAGGGGGCTTGGGTTCAATCCCTGGTCAGGGAACTGGATCCTGCATGCCACAACTAAAGATTCTGCATGCTGCAACTAAAAAAGATGCCATGTGCTGCAACAAAGATCCCACATGCAGCAAGTAAGGCAGCCAAATAAATAATTTAAAAAATGAAATTAAAAAAAAAAGAGTATGGGGGCAAGGGAGTGGGCATAGCTAGCTCACCTTGAAGTCACTGCTGTTAGACCCAAAACTGAGCCTCCCCATGTTCTCCAGCAAGACATCCAGTTTGGCCCCCTTTTTCCCCGTCAAAAATAGGTTGTGTTTCATGTTTCGTTCCAAAACACCCTGAAACACCTGTGGATAAGAGTGTCTGTAAAAGGGAGGAGCTCAGCATCTAGCCTGTGGCCACCACACAGGAAGCCACATTAGGACACTGATTTAGAGGGCAAAGAGAATATAGCTCTTCTGTCACTTATCCATTCATAATGGAACCTTATCCTTAGTCAAACTCTTCCTCATCCCAGCTTATCCCCTCAAATGTGAGCAGGCAGTGGGAAAAGGTAGATATGGGAAATTTAAGACTAAAGTGTGCTGGGGAGGAGAGGAAATGGGCTCAGAGATAGCCTGGTATTAGGTTCTCACCCCATCCACCATCACGTAGGCACGATCATGGACTCCACTGTTTGGCACCCAGAATTGTGTTGGCTCAGAAACAGTATGGGTCAGATAGGTCCGGTACAACATATACCCATGGTCCTGGGTGTGTAAGAATAAGTTTATAAGCTGAGAGATAAGAAAGGATACTGTGGGGAAGATGCATAGCTGAGGGAACCCCTGGTATAGCTGTTGCCATACCCACCGGATGGGGGATTATGCTTTACCTGGTTGACAGCCTCAAAGGTCATTGGCAGGATTGAATGGATGGGCCCTTGGGGACATAGGAAGTCTAGGAAAGCCAGCAAATTCCCATCCTGTTAGAATAAGGGGAAAGTATCAGAATATGAGGGAACTTTCAGAATAGAGGGTAGGACAGGCTGGGCTATTTAGAGAATAAAGGGGTAGAATTAGAGAGTAATGGAGAGAAGCTTACCAGGTGTAGGCTCAAAGGTCCAAGCATCATCTTGGGGCTGGGGGGAGGTAAAGGTCCCAAGGGAACTTCCTGGAACTGAGACCAAATTCTCTCAGGAGCCATAGGAAAACCACACAAAGAACCCCTATTCCAAGACCCTAGTGCAGGGTTCTTAACTGGGGGTCCGGGGAAGGGCTTCAGGGGTCATGAAGGTTCTGTAATTTTACACATATTTGTGTGTGTCTCCCCAGGGAATCCCATTTGGGTGGGTGAGAAATGCTGCCACAGGGTGCTCAGAGGGCTCTCTGGCCCAGAGAACAAGCACTGATTTATGGGATCCCTTTACAATTTGGGTACTCCCTCCCCCCAAATTAATAAAAGCTTTTGGTGCTTAATGAAGTGGTGGGGCACCTTGCTGATGACATTTCGAATAGCAAAAAGCTTAGGTGTGGGGTCCCCTGCTTCAGATATGGGTGCATCGTAGTCGTAGCTGGTAGTAATTGGAAGAAAGCGTCCCTTCTCATCAGCACCTGGTCAAACCAATTTAATTAGTTCCATATATCTTTCAGGTGATAGGCACTAAGCAAAGAAATGCATGCAGAGAGTTTTGCTATCAGCAGGGGCAGCAGTGGCCACATCCAGCTTCTAGCGTCCTAATCCGTGCAGCCCGCAGATTCTAATTCCTTGCTGCCTCCCTGCTGCCACCCCAGGGACCATCTGGACTCACCATTCCAGTATCCAAAGTTGGTACCTCCATGGAACATGTACCTAAAGTGGGGGAGAGCAGGGGTAAAGGTAAAAGCTGACCCACTGAATCTTAACCTTCATCCCCAGCACCCAGTTACAGAGTCATGCTGGCCCCAGTGTCTCCAGTTACATGTTCACACTGGCTCCCAACTTTAGCATGTTCTCTAGTCCTTTGGTTACAGCTGGTACGGAGCGTGTGGAGTGATTCTGGCCCCAGTAATCCAGCCAGCCTGTGTAGTACTCAGAGTTCACCTACAGCATGAAGTGAAAGGAGCTGTGAGGCAGATGGAAACCGAGCTCAACCCATTTCCCACTCTGACACCTGCTTTGATTGCCCTCCCCTCTGGCTCCTCACCAATGGCCCGCGGGGTTCATACTTCCGAAGCAGGGCAAAGATTTTGGTCATGTTGTCAGCTGCAGAAAGGAGGCAAAGGTGAAAGATGAGCAACATGGAACAGGTGCCCCTTCCCCAGACTTCACTCTGAACCCTTGCTCAGGAGACCTGGGCCAAAATCTATAGTGGTATAGAGTCCCTGGAGGGAGCCACATTTGAGGCCTTCAGGGCCATCTGTGGTGAAGAGCAAGATCTTGTCTCCAAGCAGTGCACGGAAGAGCCCAGCCAGGTGTCTCATGTAGCTCATGTCGCAGGCCCCGTAGCTACCGTATTCATTCTCCACCTGCCAGGGGAAAGGAAAAGTGGAGGTCAGCTATGAGGTGGAGAAATTAAGGACACCATCACCTCCTTCCCCTAGCCCAGTCAACTTTCCACTTGTACCTGAATGCTAATGATGTTGCCTCCATTGTGGTAGAGCCATGGATGTATCTTGGGCAGCAAGACCTTGAACCAGGAGTCCACTGCGGCAAGGAAGTCTAAAGGAAGGGGAAGTGCTCTGTTCATCAGGGCACCACCACCTCTGCAGCCCCCACCCCTAGCCTCAGTGCTAGCAACTTCAGTGCCGCCTGAACTCTGGGCTGCACTTTGCATCCCACTTGTCCACAGCTGTGTCTGGGAAGCGGTGACTTGTCAGGAGAATCTCTGAACCCTAAGCACTTGTATAGTTGCATGGCAATGAAATCTGAGCATAGGAAACAAAGCAGTATTTCTTGTAAATTCATTTTTTAAATGTAAGAAAAATGTTAAAACCCATCAAATGGAGCTGTTATTATGCAATCATATATACTTGAGATTGCTATGAAGTAGCATGGGAGTTTACAAAAGTGTAGAATGTCTGACCTGCACCCTGATGTAACTGACAGTCCAGGAGATTTAAGTCATCAAATGAAAGATGATATTAGGTATCATGCCTTAAATTCTCAACTCCTATTGGTGATTTCTGTTGACTCACCCTCAGAAGACTCATGCATGACCTCTGCCTCCTTACCTAAGCAACTCCAACTCAGGCTTCAGGTCTTAAATTTCACTTCCCCAAGGTCTTAAATTTCACTGATATCCTAGATGAGGGTAGATCCCCCTGTTACACACTCACATCACCTCATACTTCCCTTTCGAGTGCTTAACAAATTATAATTAAGCATTTATTTCTGTAATTGTTTCCTGTTGGTCTCCCCCACTAGTGAGCAGGAACCTTGTCTGTCAGGTTCATTTGCTGCATCCCTGACATTGAGGACAATGCTTAGCAGATAGCAGACTCTCAAAGGTGGAGTCAACGAAAGATATTTTAGAGGGTATTTTTATATTCTTAAAACATTTAGGGTTTCCCTGGTGGCGCAGTGGTTGAGAGTCCGCCTGCCGATGCAGGGGACACGGGTTCGTGCCCCGGTCCGGGAGGATCCCACATGCCGCGGAGTGGCTGGGCCTGTGAACCATGGCCGCTGAGCCTGTGCTCCGCAACGGGAGAGGCTACAGCAGTGAGAGGCCCGCGTACCACAAAAAAAAAAAAAAAAAAAAAATTTAATTCCTTTACATTTTGTGTTCTATATAAAGGAGGCCCAGGTTGTTTTGCCTCCTTTAATCCAAGCATACATTAACTCTCATTCAACAGGTATTTATGGGTGCTCACTATGCACTAAGCAGTGTTCTAGGTGTTAGGGATACAGAAGGGAACAAAATGGACAAAGATCTCTGTCCTTGTGGAATTTCCTTTCCAGTGAGGGAGGCAGTGAATTAAATAATCAGGTAAAATATGTAGTGTGTTAATGCCAAGGAGAAAAAATTAAGCAGGGAAGGAGGATATAAAATGGTGGGGTGAAGGGAGTTTAAATTTTAGAGGGTGGCCCAGGGAAGGCATCAGCGAGGTCGTTCTGCAGGGAGATAGAGGCAGTACCATGTGCAAAGGCCTCAAGACAGGAACAGCAGAGAAGCCAGCATGAACAATGGGGAGAAGAGTGGATGTCAGGGAGGTGACTGGGCCAATGAGGTAGGACCTAATAGACCATTTTAAGGAATCCATGGTTCGTATTCTGAATGAGTTGAGAACCTGTTGGAGAGGTTTAGACAGAGAAATGACATGATCTAAAATATATATTTAAACTTATATTTTAAGAGGATCACACTGACTGCTGAATTAAGAATAGACTACATGGGGGAGGGGCAAAGAAGGGAAACCAGTTAGGAAGGTATTAAAGTAATCCAGCTGAGAGAGGTGGTTTGGACCAGGGTGGTGGCAATGGGGGCGATGAAAAGTAACTGAATACAATATATTTTGAGGGTGAAGCTGACAGGATTTTCTGACGGACTGAATGAGGGGCCTGAGAGAAAGGTGTGAAAAATTCCACCACAGTGTTTAGCCCGATGAATTGGAAAATGGACTTGCCATTAACTGAGACAGGGAGAGTGTATGAATAGCTGGTTTGGAAGGAACTTAGTTGTATCAGTATGCCTTTTAGACCTCCAAATGCAGAAGTCAAGTAGGCAGTTGGATATATGGTTTTGGAAGCCAAGGGAAGGTCCTGACTGGAGATATATATTTCAGAATCATTAGCTATCAGATGGAATTTAAAGCCACGCAAATGAATGAGATCATAAAGGGAGTAAATACATATGGAAAAGAGAAGTGTCCAAGGACTGAGCCCTGACACACCCCAGCATTTAGTGGAAAGGGAAATGGAGAAGGATCAGTAAGAGACTGAGAAGGAGTGGTCAGAAAGATTGTAGGGGGAGGGGCAGGGATCACATAAGTGTGGTATCATGGAAACGGTGAGAAGAGTATTTCACAGGACAAAATGATCAACTGGGCTGAATGCTGCTGACTGGTCAAGGGGGATAAGATCTGAGACATCACCATGGATTCAGCAATGAAGAGGTCACTGGTCTTGAGAAAAACAGACTGCATGTTGTTTTTCCATCAATACTTTATCATTTTAAATGTATTTCATAGTCAATTGAGTTTCGGAAATGCTATAAGTGGCATAAAGCTCTCCAGCACCCTAAGAAGTGAAACAGCACCTGGAGAGTCCCCAGCAGATATAAGGAATTTTGACCTTTTTAAAACAGTAAACTTTTTAAAAGGTGTAAAGCAGATAGAATTATTCCCTGCTCTAATGACTTCCTACTTGCACCTGAAATGAAATCCAAATGCCTTGAAATATTGGGCATCTCATCTTTTCTTTTTCATGCTCTTTCCCTAGGTGATGTCTCAGTACGCATGGATTTAAATGCCATCCTTACACCGATGACTCCCAAATTTATACCTCTAGCTCAGACCTACTCCTAAGCTCTACATTCACACATCCTATTGCTTACTTAATATCCTCCCTTGAGTGATAAAAATTTAACATGACCAGAACAGAACCATTGTTTCTTCCCCAAAAGTTGTTCTTTTGCCACCCCTTGTCTTCTCTATCTTCCCTAAGTCAATAAATGGCACCACCATCTTGACTGGCCAGAAACTTGATTCCTTTCTTTCCTCATCCTACCCACACTGCCCCCACCCCTCCCCCTCTCATCAAATCTGTCAATAGAGTCCTGGTGACTTTTATCTCCAACCTATAGCTCAGTCCTGCTCTCTTTCTATTTCCACCACTATCACATTCCAGGAGCCATCATCTCTCTCCTCAGCTACAATCATAGTCTCCCAGTTAAGTTTCTCCACCTCTACCCTTGCTCCCCTCAATCCATTTTCCACATCCAGGCTAACGTAATCTAAAAACAAATCAGATAATTCTGGTTAAACTCTTTCAATGACTTTCTACTGTGCTTATAATAAAATGCAAACCCCTTACAGTGGCCTGTAAGATCCTGCATTAACAGTCCCTATCTATCTACAATTTCTTGTCATACTACTCTCCCTCACCCACTGTGCTCCAGCCATGCTGGCCTCAACCATGCCATGATCTTTCCTATCTCTGGGCCTGAAAAGATACCATATCCGGGAACTCCCTGGCGGTCCAGTGGTTAGGACTTCGCACTTTCACTGCCGAGGGCCATTCAATCCCTGGTCTGGGAGATCCTACAAGCCCTGAGGTGCGGCCAAAAATAAATGAATTAATTAATTTTAAAACAATACATCATTCCCTCTACCTGGTCGTTCTCACCTCACTCTTCATATGACCGGTGTTTTCCCTTCCCTAGAGTAACTGAAATGTCATCTCAGGAAAGCCTTTTCTGGCCTTCCTACCTATAAGAGGCCCTGTTATTCACTATCTCAACTCCTTGTCTATTTTCTTGTGTAGTATTTTTAAATAATCTTATAAGTTTGGGGTTTTTTTAAATTAACGTTTCTTCCAGACTGGGTCTGTCTGGTCCCCCATTTCCTAGCATTCTGCTGGGCATGATGAAAACACTAAATATTTGAATGAATGATCTCTGGGGCACTCAAATGACCCATTTTGTTGTTGTCCTTTGCTTTTTTCTGTGTCAAGTCTTTTTTTCTCAACTCACCTGGATCTGAAGTTCTCAGATGAATTTTAGGTTTTCGAAGCAACCAGGCTGGGAGACCCCCCTGAGACAAACATAAAGACAACAGAGAAGTGAGTGGGGGACTTCCCTGGTGGCGCAGTGGTTAAGAATCCGCCTGCCAATGCAGGTGACATGGGTTTGAGCCCTGGTCCGTGAAGATCCCACATGCTGCAGAGCAACTAAGCCCGTGCACCACAACTACTGAGCCCGCATGCCACAACCACTGAAGCCTGCGCGCCTAGAGCCCGTGCTCCACAACAAGAGAAGCCATTGCAGTGAGAAGCCCACACACCACAAAGAAAAGTAGCCCCGCTCACTGCAACTAGAGAAAGCCCGAGCAGCAACGAAGCCCCAAGGCAGCCAAAAAAAAAAAGTGACTGGGTTTTGTTGTCTGGGAGTGGAGTAGGGGAGGTAAGAAGGGAGGAAGTTGAGTATAGTGATGGAAGTGACCCTAGAGTGGGGGCAGATGCGAGTAGTCTGGGAACTGCACTTGGGAGGCTTTGCTTCTATTCATTCTCCCACTAACTCACCATCTCCCACTCTGCACAGATGTAAGGTCCTGGTCTCAGTATGACCAACAGGTTTGCTAAAGTTGCCTCTTTCAGAAATGCAAAGAGGTCACGGCTGGCATTAAAGTTATAGACCCCAGGCTCTGGCTCGTGGTAATTCCAGGGCACATAACTGAGAAAGGAAGAGGTTAACAAGGGCCCAAGGCAGGGAGATGCCGCGGAGGCCTATGGGCTCAGGCCTTGCAGGGAATCTCCAGGAAGCTGTTGGAAGGAGGTCCTGGCCCACCCTTTCCCACCCTTGGCTGGGAGGCCCTGGAGCTAGAACCTCTCATACACAGCCAATCTTCCTGTCCTGATCCCCTTCTTAAGGGGGTGGTAGGAAGAGTAAATCCCACCCTTCCATGGCTCTCGGGAGCACTTCTTACAACTGTATGGCGTTGAGGCCACTCATTCGCATCTTGAAAAGCCGGTCTGCCCAAAGCACCCGTGGTACCCGAAAGTAGTGCAGGCTGCCAGACACGTAGCGGAACGGGGCCCCGTCCAGGAGGAATCTGTCATGATCCCGATCCACTACAAACGACCGAGTGTGTGCCTGCAAGGGGAGAGACGGTGCTCAGCAGTGGTCTGGAGTCGGGGGTCAGCTTCTGCCAAGAGCAGAGATGGAACTAGCCCTTCCCAGTATTCTGTTGTTTTCACTTTCGTTCTCTCCTCCGCCATATCTGATCCCGTCTCCCCGCACCCAGCCGGGTGGTTTGATACTCATCCTACCTGGGGCAGCAGCCGCGTCAGGAGTAGCAGCAGCAGGGAGGGAAGGCAGAGCAGCTTCTGGGGAGCCATGGCGCTTTCGGGGCTCTTCTAGTCAGAGACGGTGGTCCAACCGTCACGTGGCGGATTCCTGGGAGGGAACCTCAGCGAGCAAGTGGGCGGAGACCACCTCAAGTTGCCAGGCGAATTAGTCTGGACTTTGTCTACAGCCTGCAGCTACCCACTACTCTACTAGTTTGTAAAATCCTCTACATTTTGATACTCAAAGTGCAGTTCATGAGCCAGCTTCACCAGCATCACCTGTTAGAAATGCAGAGTCTCAGATCTTACCTCAAACCTATAGAATCAGATTTTGTATTTTGACAAGCTTTCCAGGTGCTCCTAAGCAAACTCAAGATTGAGAAGCAGGGATTTCCCTGGTGGTCCAGTGGGTAAGACTCTGTGCTCCCAGTGCACTAGATCCCACATGCCACAACTAAGAGCCCACATGCCGCAACTAAGACCAGCGCAGCCAAATAAATAAAGATTGAGAAGCAGTGCTCTACTACACTGAGCCCCCTGAGGGTGGGGAGAATCTTATCCAACCTGAATCCTCTGCTTCTATCACAGGGCCTGGCACATAGCAGGTTAAATCTAGATGAATGTCAGAAACAGGTTCAGAACCAAGGGAAACCAGAGGAAAGGGGTGGGGGGGACCAGATTACAAGAGGAATCTTTTTCCTGGAGAGTCCTTTGCTGCTTCAACAAAAGAGACCATCTAGGCCATCCTATTTTCTTTGGATGTGCACCTCTTTCCAATTTATCCCTGCCTGCTTAGGCAAGAGAGGTGGAGGACAACTGCTTGGTTCCAAGGCTTGGGAATTTGTGAATTTCCATTACACCTGCCTTCACAGTCCCAAGCCTGGGATGTGAGGACCAGGATAATATTATTATTAATAATTTCTGATTACTGACGCTGCTGAGAGCTATGTGTCAAATACTGTGCCAAGCACTTTACCTCTCATTTAATCTCCAGACGACTCTATGATGATTATCATTTCCATTTTACTGATGAGGAGACTGAAGGATACAAATATTAAGTAGCCTGTTCAATGTCACACAACTAGTTGAGTAGAGCTGGGATTTAAACAAGGCAGTCTGGCCTCACAGTTCATGCACTTAACCTTAGGTACTATTATACCCATTTTACAGTGAGGGAAAGTGAGCCTTCCAGAGGTTAAGTAACTTGTTTAGGTCACACAGCTAATAGGTTATTAAGACAGGATTCAGACCCTAGTCTGGTTCAAGAGCCTGAGCTCTTAACCACTGAGACTACGGTAATGGGATACAGGCCAGAGCCCTCAAGGTTGTACTGATCAGAGCTCCAGGGGGTCCAGGCCGCCAGCACCTGCCCCTCTCAGCATCCACCTCAGGCTGGACCGTAGCTGGCTGCCCAGTGCGCGGGAGGTATGACGCCCCCTACCTCTGGCTTTGGGAGATGGAGGTCCTGGGGGGCCTCAGGCCGAGGCCGGCTTTGCTCCCCTTTGGCGTAGGTGCCTGCGTCTTGACCCGTACTGAAGGACAGGTGTGGACCCCTCACTCGGGTCCTGGGACCCGTCCTCCCCCAGGCCTAGCCAGCACGGGGCCTCTCAGCTCCACGCCCCCACATCGTCTGGGTGCCCAGAGGTTGCTAGCATACTACGGGCCGTTACACAGGCGCGGGCTGATGACGTAATCGCTGTTTCCGGTGTCTGGCGCTTCCCTCCAGCCGAAGCCAGGTGAGTTGGGAGTCCAGGCTGGCCCACCCTGGGCTCTGCGCACCGAGACTGGGGTGGGCTCTGCAAGTGGTGGGTCCGGGCCTCGCACCTCCCCGCCGGAACCCCCCCATGACCTGCCTTTGCAGCCCAACGGGCGTGGGAGTGGGAGTCGCCTAAAGGTGGGCGGGGGTTGGAGGAAGTGGCCTGGGAGTCGCCGTGGGGCCTGAGGCTTTTAGGCACCTGACCCCAGCCTTGGAGCCGGCGTTGCCAGGGCCCATTTTTTTCTAGGTTCCGAGATCTGGCCCTGAGCGCTCCACGTTGCCACTTTAGGGGTCTTCTGGATTGTGCCCGGCCAGCGACCCTGCCGTTCTTTTCCTTCCAGCATGATCCGCTGGACCCCCAGCGACTTGCCTGAAAGAGACCTCTCAACCTGGACGAACCCTTTGGCAGCCCCAGACCGTCCTTGAGGAGGATGACTGAGACACTATGGGCCACGCGCTTTGTGTCTGCTCTCGGGGAACTGTCATCATTGACAATAAGCGCTACCTCTTCATCCAGAAACTGGGGGAGGGGTGAGTGTTTGGAAATCATTTAACTAGTCCCTAGGGTTATGGTGTTTGAAGGACAGCAGTCTGCACATGATAGGGGCACAAAAGTTTTCTGCCTAGTCTCTGATTCACTTGACAGAGCCCAGCTACTGTGGTGGTCAAGAAAGTGGATTGTGGAGCCAGGCTTCCTAGATTCACCATGTATGGCCTTGATAAGCCATAGTTTCATCTGCCTTTTGGAGCTAATTATGCTTCACTTGTAGGGCTGTGAGGACTAAACCAGATACTGCGTATCAAATGTCTCCCCTACGGCCTGGTTCATAGCACTTGATAAATGTTGACTGTTATTTATTTAATATTTATGGAGCATCTGTCATGTGCAGAGCCCTGCATTAAGATCATAGCACCTAGGGGCTTCCCTGGTGGCGCAGTGGTTGAGAGTCCGCCTGCCGATGCAGGGGACATGGGTTTGTGCCCCGGTCCGGGAAGATCCCACATGCCACGGAGCGGCTAGGCCCGTGAGCCACGGCCGCTGAGCCTGTGCATCCGGAGCCTGTGCTCCTCAACGGGAGAGGCCACAACAGTGAGAGGCCTGCGTACCGCAAAAAAAAAAAAAAAAAAAATCATAGCACCTAAAAGGTGACTCTGTCCCTGGTCTTGAGCTCAAAGTGTAATAATCTTCAGACTTCTTTTTAGAGTCACACCTTGGGAGGGTTGTTACTAAATGGGAAAGACACCACCCTGCCCCACCCTTCTCCCCAGGGAATTCCTCTGGGTCCAAGCAATGTGGGAAATGACCATGGTCCTTCACTGACCCCTTTGGTCCACAGTGGGTTCAGCTATGTGGACCTAGTGGAGGGGTTACATGATGGACAGTTCTACGCCCTGAAGCGAATCCTGTGTCATGAGCAGCAGGACCGGGAGGAGGCACAACGAGAAGCAGACATGCATCGCCTCTTCCATCACCCCAACATCCTTCGCCTTGTGGCTTATTGTCTGAGGGAGCGAGGCACTAAACATGAGGCCTGGCTGCTGCTACCCTTCTTCAAGGTCAGAAAGTCTCCTGGCTATGGAGGGGGTTGCAACAGAGCCACCTGCCAAGGGCTGTGTGAGCAGTCAAGAACGTTGGGAAGCAGAGACCGTGTTCTGGTTTGACTACTTCAGATTTGGGGTTTAAGGAACCCAGATGGGGCTGTGGGGTGTGTGGTGAGATGGTTGATAGGCTTTGTCATGGGGAAGGACTCAGGCTCAAGGAGCAGAGGCTAAAAAAACATCAACTGTGGGGAAACTTGTTTTGCAGAGAGGTACGCTATGGGACGAGATAGAACAGCTGAAGGACAAAGGCAACTTCTTGACTGAAGAGCAAATCCTTCAGCTGCTGCTGAGTATCTGCAGAGGCCTGGAGGCTATTCATGCCAAGGGTTATGCCCACAGGTCAGTGGGAGGCTCCTGTGTACCTGCTGGGCAGAAGGGAAGAGCCTCATCAAGAGAAGTGAGAGGTCTCTGCTGTCCTCCCAAAGAACAGCCCCCATGATTCTTTTGCGCCCCCCCTCCCCCCCGCCCAGGATTCCAGCCTTCCTGTCCAAGGACGCTCATGGTTCGTTTCCACTTTCCTGCAGGGACCTGAAACCCACCAATATCTTGCTTGGAGATGAGGGGCAGCCAGTTTTAATGGACTTGGGTTCCATGAGTCAAGCATGCATCCACGTGGAGGGCTCCCGCCAGGCTCTGACCCTCCAGGTAAGAGTCTCTAGGTTCCTTTGCCTACCTGTTCCCCATCCTCAACCCCTTCTGGTGCGTGCCCCAATTTGGTCACATGACCATGACCTGTGCCCCACTTTTGAGCTCTGGGGCCACTGTTCCAGGACTGGGCAGCCCAGCGGTGCACCATCTCCTACCGGGCCCCGGAGCTCTTTTCCGTGCAGAGCCACTGTGTCATCGATGAGCGGACTGATGTCTGGGTGAGGAGGATGTGGGTGGGAATCTGGGTGGGGAGGAGTGCTGCTCTGTACCTACTGTGGAGTAGAACAGGTCTTTGGTTTCTAGCGCATGGGGCCCCAGAAACCACGTATGCCCTCATCCGCCCTCGACTCTCTTCCTGGGAACTGTCACTGACGCTGTACTCAGTTGCTCAGGAAGTGGTATAATCCCGCCCTTTGAACAGGGTGAGTACAGCCACCTGCCAGGGCTGAAGGCAGTGGCCAAGCACAGGGTGCAGAGGCCTCCAGCTAACTCGCAGTTTCTCTGGGCCCCGGTGGTGTCATGTGACTGAAGTCCGCATATTGTAGTTTCCTTTCACTACAGAATTAAGGGGAGCAATATCACCTACACTGGTCCCCTTCCAAGGAATAACCAAGTTATGCTTAGTCCCTAGGCTGTGTGCTATATGCCATGATGTTTGGGGAAGGCCCTTATGACATGGTGTTCCAGAAGGGTGACAGTGTGGCCCTTGCTGTGCAGAACCAACTAAGCATCCCGCAGAGCCCCAGGTGAGCAGTGAAGGGGGCAGCAAAAGCAGTTCAGACTCCTCCCAGCCGTTTGCGGGGCTGGAGCTGTAGCACAGGGGATGGCTGCCCTCATCACCCTGCCTTCCTCCTTCTACAGGCATTCTTCAGCCTTGCGGCAGCTGCTGACCTTAATGATGACCGTGGACCCGCAGCAGCGCCCTCATATTCCTTTCCTCCTGAGTCAGTTGGAGGCATTGCAGCCCCCAGCTCAGAGCCAGCACACTACCCAAATCTGAACAAACCAGTGGCCATGTTGAGAAGGTGGCCCCTGTGCCTTGGGAAGAAGCTCCCACCCCTTAGTGGAATCTCCATCCCTTCTAACCAGGACAGCTGTCTTGTAGTTGGGGGCAGCTGTGGGGTGGGGACAGTCAGCTCAGTCTTCTGTCTCTGATTCTGCTCCCTTACGCCCAAGAGCAACAACTGGACTGGGGGCCTGACTGGGTAGTGGTGGGTGAGGGTGGGGAATGGGGAAAGGGGAACTGATAGAATCTGGTAAAGGTTCTGAGCAGGACTGCTGAGCTTACATCATGATCTGCCTCCAAATCTGGGAGCAGGAAAATGTATGAATAGAAGAATAAAGTGAAAGTAGCTTGGTGTGATCTTAGTTTCATTGTGCCTGGAGTGAGAGAAGAGGTGCAGGGGGCCAAAAGTCTGGTTGCCATTTCCAAGGGAGAGCCTGGAGAGAAGAGGAACTGGCGTAGTGTCAAGAATGGCGTGAGTTCATCATTCCACGTACGTAGGCAGGTGTGCCTACCTTAGATCTGGCTGGTTGGTGGTGGGCAATACTTCTCCTAGCTTGTCTTATTCAGAAACTTCAAGATGCTCTGGTTTGAACTGGCTTCTATGCCTAGAACTGTGACCAGGGCCGCCTTAAGCACCCTCACCCTCAATTCATACTTTCATTTCTTCATTCCCAGGGCTGGGTAGCTTAGTCAGAGCAGCCCGGCTAGTTTTCCAGGCAACGGCTTCTGGGTGGCGACACCTGAGGAGTCTTTGGGACGGCTACATAGCTGGTCTCTAGCCTCTGCCTGGGAGCAAGGGGAGTGGAAGTGGCAGCCATTTTGGCCCAGAATCTCTCCCAGATGGTTCTAGTTCACACATGGTTAATGATTAATGAGGCCAGTGTGGTGTGGCAGTATCCAGCTGCCACTTCCTGCTTACTCTGCTGAGTAAACAGGGGCCCTGCCCTTGCTGGGCTTGAAAGCTGTTCCCCTGGGAAGGGCACTGTGTTCCTGAATCACCAGGGAGGGGAGGCAAGGGCAGGGTTCGCATCTCCTGCTCCTGAGATTGAAGCTTCTTCCCCGCACTGTGCCCACCCCCAACTGCTGACGTCAGTGTGCGTCCCAGGGTGCCTGTTAGCAAAGTTGAAGTTTTCCCCAGGGCCCTGGCAGGAGGCTCCCACCAGCTAGCACAGAGGCTGAGGCCAGAAAGAAAGCACAAACAGAGGGGAAATGACCTGACTTTTAATGGCACAACCCTAGGCCCCAGCAAAGCAGCGAGACCAACAGTAAGCTTTGCAAAGCTGCTAGGAGGTGCAGTGACACAAACAACTCTAGGAGATCGCCCTTGTTCCCTCCCATCCCCCAAGCTTATGACTAGGCTCCATGCCCAGGAACTCCGGGCCAGCTCAGCCCCACTCCCAAACCCTTATAACGCACAGAGGTACCTGGGCCAAGCCTTGCTTCCAGAGTCAGTGAATGCAGAGCAGCGGGAAGAATAGGGTAGCCGTCTCTCAAATACAGAAACTGCTGGGCTTAAACTACTACTTGGAACAGAAGTGAAGCCTCAGATCCTTTAACAGCTTATGGCTGGACAGACGGGTCCAAGACTTGGTCCTCATCTCCCCCCTATCCTGGGCTCCTCTAGGATCATACACGGGGTCATGTTTCCTGGGCCTGGCAAGGAAGGTCTTTCTTTCCTGGCCTGAAGTTCTCACTTTCAGCCATGGAAGGGAAAAAGTCATGAGCAGCACATAGTGAGGGCAGCAGCAGAAGCAGCAGCAGCACAAAAGGGGACGAGGCAGCAGAAGCTTAATCACTCACAGAGGGGACAAGAAACCGTGCAAGGAGACCGTTTATTTCGAAAGGATTTTGCAATAAACATAGTGAGTGGACTCCAGGCAGCTGTTCTATTCTTCTCCCTCATCCTCGTCCTCATAGGAGTCGATGCCTACTTCCTCGTAATCCTTCTCCAGGGCAGCCATATCCTCCCGGGCCTCGGAGAACTCACCCTCCTCCATGCCCTCGCCCACGTACCAGTGCACAAACGCCCTCTTGGCATACATCAGGTCGAACTTGTGGTCCAGGCGGGCCCAGGCCTCAGCGATGGCGGTCGTGTTGCTCAGCATGCACACGGCACGCTGCACCTTGGCCAGATCACCCCCGGGCACCACAGTGGGGGGCTGGTAGTTGATGCCAACCTTGAAGCCCGTGGGGCACCAGTCCACGAACTGAATACTGCGCTTGGTCTTGATGGCAGCGATGGCGGCGTTGACATCCTTGGGCACCACGTCTCCACGGTACAGCAGGCAGCAGGCCATGTACTTGCCGTGACGGGGATCACACTTCACCATCTGGTTGGCAGGCTCGAAGCAGGCATTGGTGATCTCTGCCACCGACAGCTGCTCGTGGTAGGCTTTCTCTGCAGAGATGACTGGCGCATAGGTGGCCAGGGGGAAGTGGATGCGAGGGTAGGGCACCAGGTTGGTCTGGAACTCCGTGAGGTCCACGTTGAGGGCGCCGTCGAAGCGCAGGGAGGCCGTGATGGAGGAGACGATCTGGCTGATGAGGCGGTTGAGGTTGGTGTATGTCGGGCGCTCGATGTCTAGGTTGCGGCGGCAGATGTCATAGATGGCTTCGTTGTCCACCATGAAGGCACAGTCTGAGTGCTCCAGGGTGGTGTGGGTGGTCAGGATGGAGTTATAGGGCTCCACCACGGCTGTGGACACCTGCGGGGCTGGGTAGATGGAGAACTCCAGCTTGGATTTCTTGCCATAGTCAACAGAGAGCCGCTCCATCAGGAGTGAGGTGAAGCCAGAGCCAGTGCCTCCTCCAAAGCTGTGGAACACCAGGAAGCCCTGAAGTCCTGTGCACTGATCAGACTGAAAGGCAAGAAAGTAAAGAGCAATGTGGGCAGGGAAGGGCCCTGAGGAACTCTTTATCTTCTGGCTTCACAAACGCCTAAAATTTCTCAGGAGTCAAGGCAAAGACTAATGAGTATCCCATAGCTGCAGCATGCTCTGGGACATGTACAATTAGAGATGACCCCATGAAATGGATGTGGGAGGGCTTCCCTGGTGGCGCAGTGGTTGAGAGTCCGCCTGCCGATGCGGGGGACACGGGTTCGTGCCCCGGTCTGGGAAGATCCCACATGCCGTGGAGCGGCTGGGCCCGTGAGCCATGGCCGCTGAGCCTGCGCGTCCGGAGCATGTGCTCCACAACGGGAGAGGCCACAGCAGTGAGAGGCCCGCATACCGCAAAAAAAAAGAAATGGATCTGGGAAAAAATGTTTCTGACCATTAGCATCCTCTCAAACGCTCCCTTCCTTCCATCCCAAGTTCTCACCAGCTTGCGGATTCGGTCCAGTACAGGGTCAATGATTTCCTTGCCAATGGTATAGTGACCACGAGCGTAGTTGTTAGCAGCATCCTCTTTCCCAGTGATGAGCTGCTCGGGGTGGAAGAGCTGTCGGTATGGGCCATTTCGGATCTCATCTGGAAGGGCATAAACCACATCATTAGGGCAGAAACCACAAGGCTGTGCTCAGCACATACCTCCCTCCCCCAGCCTGGTAACTGTGGTCAGATATATGGAAGAGCTCATCCTTCTGCCAGCCTGAGATACCAGTGTGTATGGGAAACCCAGACCTGCTGCCCAGGCCAGCCTGCAATCAGCTTGCCTTCTTTAGCTTCCAGCAGGGCAAGGGGTTTTTAGGGCCAGGAAAGCGAGGTCTACACACCCTCTCTCCAGAGAGAAGCTTAGAGTCACTTTCCATCCCCTCAATTCCACCCTCTCTTCCTCTCACCGATTACGGTGGGCTCCAAATCCACAAAAACTGCCCGGGGCACATGCTTTCCAGCGCCGGTTTCACAGAAGAAGGTGGTGAAGGAGTCGTCCCCTCCACCAATGGTCTTGTCACTGGGCATCTGCCCATCTGGCTGAATCCCATGTTCCAGACAGTAGAGCTCCCAGCAGGCATTGCCCATCTGAACACCTGCCTGCCCCACATGGACTGAGATGCATTCACGCTGAAGGATAAAGAGAGGGGACATGGCATAAGCTCCACATACATAAGTCCTTACCTCATGAGCCTCTCTCCCACCCTATCACCTACCAGTTAGGATCACTCAGTTGGCAAAAGTGGAGGCTTGGGGCTGGGCAGAGGTCAAAGAGGCTGGCAGCCTGCCCAGGCTCCCCTGCATAGGACTTTCCAACTGGAGGCACCCAGTAGGGCAGGCCAGTCCCTCAGCCTACTTCTCCACTGGGACCTTGTCAAGTAAGAGCTGTGGCTCCACATGACCCTGCTACATTCACAGGACACTCAGGGAGGACGGAGAGGGCAAGTGCGTATGAGACAGGCAGACACTGCAGTAACTGAGACAAGGACAAGCGATTTTTCAGCTGTTCCCAATCCCTACTCCCACAAATCAGCTTCTCAAGAGCCTGAGGAGGGACAGAAGGTTTTCCGGAGCTATGGATTTATAGCTAGAGGTCCCCAGCTTGATTAGTTCTTTGCTCTGAGGATGGAACAACTAGTATTTCGTATAACCCTCTCCCCCTTTCATTCTTGCGGGCTGCAGAGGTGTCTCAGCCTTCCAGCCAGGCGTCAACTGACCACGCTGGCCAGCAGGATGCCCTCCCCCCACCGCCTTTCAAGCCCGTCTGGCTGCGTTCGTCACCTCCACCCCCACACCCTGGGTGTCTTCACCACCTTCGTCCACTGCGGAGCCCTCACCGAGACTGCAGAGAGCAAAAGACGGCAGGCGCAGGCAATACGGGTTGTGGGTACTGGGGCACTCGCTGCCCTAGGCTCATCCCTGCCAGTGTGAAATTAACCTCTGAAGAGCCAAAGTGGTGCCACGCAGGGCCGGCGCAGCCTCCCTTTTCGACACCGAAATGGCGGGGTGACGGTTTCCAAATACCCAGAAAAGGAAGCGGAACCTGCGGTGAGGCCCCAGAGGTAACCGCCTTGCCTGGGCAGGGTGAGCGCCATCCTGCACCCTGGCCCTGCATTCGCCCCCCCCCTTCTAGATTCTTTCCAGTTACATCCCGGCGGAAAGCGAGGATTGGATTTCGGTCCCGGTCCCTAGGCTATAAATACCACCCCCCTACACACACCTCTTTCCCCTCCCCCCAACCTGGCCCCGGCCGCACTCTCGCTCAGCGCCAGCTGTCTCTGCCCGTCCGTGCACCCTGATTCCGGCTGGAGAGAATCCGGCTCGCCTGACTAGGCTGAACCCCATTCTCGCCACCCCTCCAGGATCAGAAGAAGGGTGCTGAGTCACAGGGGACTGTGGGTAGGAGGGATACACACACAGTCGGAGGAAAGGGGGATGCTGCACCAAGTAATCTGACCCCCTCCACCTTCTTGCGCCAAGCACGTGTTTGGTCAGTTCCGGGGACCGGGAAGTGAGGGGGAGGCTAGGGGCGGAGGGCAGCCGACCGGGTCTCCTCGCCAGCGGAAGAGACTGGGCACGGGACCGCGTGACTCCCCTCAGGAGAATTAGGGCACAAAATGCTTGGTGGAGCAGGAGGGGATTCCAGGAGGACTCCTCTCTGCTCGTGAAGAATCCCACCCCACTCCACTCCCTTCCCCAGCCTCCGAAAGTGGACAACGTGGCTCAGCCAAAGTCACCGGGAGGGGGTGGGGTGAGGGAAATGCACCCCCCACCCCCCCACCCCACTCCCCCGCCAACTCCTCGAGACCAGGAACTTCGGATGGAGGGCTCCGAGCATCCCGGGAGGGAGGTTCCCCGAAGAAGAGGGGCAATTAAGGGACGGGCGAGATGCCGGCAGGGCCGCACTCACCATGGTGAGTCCAGGCGGTGGGTCTCACGTAGAGTCCGGGTGACGGGTCTCAGTGAGAACTGCGCTAGCTGCAGTGCCGCACCGCTCTTATACGCGGGGGGCGGGCCCACGCGCCCCGACCGCCCACCAGGAGCTGGGCAGCCCATAGGCCACGCCCCGAAAGATAGGCGGCCCGGAGGGGTGGGGCCAGGGCGAGTCCCCTCCCCCTGGCGTGCCCCCGTCCCTCACCTGTCCCGCGTGGGTTAGGGGTAGCGACCGGAGCTTTAACCCTGCGCTCCGGGTTTTGAGCCGACACTCAGAGCTCCTGAGCTCCGCTGTTGGGACGCAGGGCGCAGTGCCAGGACGAGTCTCGCCACCTGCGTCATGGGGGCGCCTGTGGCTCAGGTGTTCTGACTTAGGGCGGGTGCTGTAGAGACTGTTTATCCGAAGTGGCTGTAGCCAGCCTTCGCCGGTGCCCTCCCCGACCCGCCTCCCTGGAGGCTCCGGCCGACTGCCTGGCTCTGGCCTGTCCCCCAGGAACCCCTTGCAGCTGCAAGCGGCCTGCTGGTCCCCGGCCGGGATGGCTGGCCTTCGCCAACGCCCGTGGGCGGCCGAGGACCAGGAGCTGCACAGCCTGAGCCCCAGGTTTTCGATCCCTTAGGCTGCTCCGCGGAGCCGAGCCCCACAGTCTGTCTGCGAGGGCCGACCCCCGGAATCTCCTGCGGCTCGCAGGCCACCCGCCGGTCAGTGGCCCCGTCATCAGCGCCGTCACTATTAGCCGGCCCTCGCCATCGTCACCTGCCCGTTTTCCTGCTGCCAGAACTGCCTGAGCTCTGGACCGAAGCCCTCAGTACCTGGATTCGCATCTTGACTGCCCTATGTGACCTTGGGCAAGTGACTTAACCTCACTGAGTCCTTGGCATTTTCACCGGTGAGAGGAGACAATGATTCCACCCCCAGAAAGCATTGTTGTGAGGTATCATAACGTTTGTTGACTCCAAAGAGGAAAAAAGGAAATGGAGATTCAGATATCATGGCTGATTTTGACTTCCCCACCCTCTTCTGTCCCTAAGCCACAGGCAGGATCTGCGACATGCATCTCAACGCCCTCAGAGCTCAGGTGGAGCTCTCAGCTGAAGCTATTCCTTCTTTTTACGTTTCATTTCCATTTCTTGCAAGAATGGGCTTTTCAATCTACTTCTGCTTTCCCTTGCATGCCTTACATTTTCTAGCTGTCTCCCTTCACTGAGGAAATCATCAGAAGTGCCCTATGTGCCTATTGGTCACATTAAGAAACCTGTCTCCCAGGCTAGTCACTTAGAAAGCATTCACCTGCCTCTCCTATCAGAGTGTTTCCTAGGGCCAGAGCTGCCTGACAGAACAACGCATCAGGATAAAATAACTAGCAATGGCAACTTTCTACCAACAAAATAGCTAATCGACACCTTACTTAGGCAAGGCATGGAAAGAAATACAGTGAAATATGACAAGGTCTGTTTTCCCAGTAGACTAACCATATGGTTGGGAGAACAAGACTCATTCATTAAAAAGAAAACTGGCAAGGGCATACAATGAGGCTGCTTTGGGAAATGGGGTCATGGTCTCTACAGAGCAAGGAGCCTTGGTGATTACAGAACACACGGCCTCTTGCAGACCTTCCCTGGCCCTCTTTTTTCCTTGTGCACCCCAACCCCAGCAGAATGAATATTTTAAGAAGATTGCGCTATCTTAGGGCAAAATCGAAAACCTATTTGCCCTTCAGGTTCAGCTTCTTTCTTTGTAAAACTGGGATAATAACTTCGGATTGTGAGGACCAGATGAACTGAGGGATGTGTACGTACACAGCAAAGCACCGTGTATGCAGTTGTCTGGACTCTTAGAGCATTTTATTCATTTATTTTAGCGTGTGTAGCACATCATGCTGCGGTTATTCTTGTACACGTCCAACTTATTAGATAGCGGCCTTGTTGAAGGTAAGGATTGTGTCTTATTCACTTTTGTGTCTGTAGCTCCTAGTATGGCGCTTAGCATGTGGTAAAGATTTGCTAAGTGTGTGTCAGGTGAATTTTTTCACTACAGAGATGGGACTAAAGTTAAGGTGAAACTCTAAGAAGTCAGAAGTTTCAAATTAGCAGCCTGGAGGCCAAATTCGCCCACAGTGTTAACCCCCGTAGCGTTTAGAATATGAAAAAAATCAGGAATTGTCTTTGGGGCATCCCCAAAGACCACCCCTATGTTAGGAGACTTGCCAGACAGACTCTCAGGACTCAGCATAAACTTGGACTCACAGCTAAGGTTTATTACAGTGATGTAGGAACAATACACAACTGGATGATAAGGGGAAAAGACACAAGCAGAATCTGAAGGAACCTATGCCCTCTCCCTCCCATAAGGGCTCACACAGTGTACTCTTCCTCCAAAATGAAAATGCGACAACGTTTTCCTGCAGTGTTTCTGCCCAAGAAAGCCCGTTAGAGACCCAGCACCCAAGGTTTTTAGTGGGGTCTGGTCGCATAGGCACCTCTGCCTTGCACTTACCAAAATTCCAGACTCTTTAGAAGAAAAGCAGGTGTTCAGCATAAATCATATCGTTTACGCACACCATCTAGGCACAATGAACCATGCTTATCAGTTAGCTGTTGACTGGGCGCACTCTAAGAGCCAAGTTCCCAGATGCCAGCCAAGGGCCAACCTTGCGAGCAGGCCTTTCTAAGTCTCAGTTCTGCTATGTTAACTCTTTTCTGCACGATCATGTAAAAATCCAGATTTCCAGCTTATCTTGAAAAGAATTGGAAGATATGACTATTCTAGGCCTGCATTCCCATTTAGCAATTGTGATAGGCAGAATCGCTCCCCACCAAGATGTCCACATCCTAATCCCTGGAATCTGTGACTACGTTACCTTACATGGCAAAATCCCTGGAATCTGTGACTACGTTACCTTACATGTCTTTTTGGATGTGATTAGGGTAAAGGTCTTGAGATGGGAGGTTATTCTGGATTTTCTGGGTGGGCCCAAAGCAATCACAAGTGTCCTTATAAATGGAAGAGGGAGGCAGGAGAGTCAGAGTCAGGGAAGGAGAGGTCAGAGTGATGGCTTTCAAGATGAAAGGAAGCCATGGTAAGGAATGTGGGCAGCCTCCAGAAGATGGAAAAGGCAGGGAACATATTCTCCTCTAGAGTCTTTAGAAGGAAGACAGCCAAACCAACACCTTGAGTTTATCCCTAAACAGGCTTCCAATTCCAGTGTGCAGGGCAGGGGGCTTCCCCACACACCACCAAGCAATTCTCAGACACCAGCATGGTGTTCAAGAATACAACTCAGGGCTTCCCTGGTGGCGCAGTGGTTGAGAGTCCGCCTGCCGATGCAGGGGACACAGGTTCGTGCCCCGGTCCGGGAAGATCCCACATTTCGCAGAGCGGCTGCGCCCGTGAGCCATGGCCGCTAAGCCTGCGCGTCCGGAGCCTGTGCTCCGCGACGGGAGAGGCCACAGCAGTGAGAGGCCCGCGTACCGCAAAAAAAACAAAACAAAAAACAACTCTATTCTGCCACTTTCTGCCTGGAGACAGCATCAGATTCCCCAATTAAGGGTTTGGTCCTACAAGACTGTCACCCACTCCCCACTTCAGATGCCAGTCGCTAGCCCAGGTTGTTGCCTGTGCTTCTGACCCACCAGCTACAAATTGGAAGTTCCAACAGCCCCCTCCAATTCAGGATACCAATCACAAGTCCAGGTTGTTACCCGTCTTTCTGACTGACCGGCTGTAAATTAGAGGTCACCATTACTTCTTCCTTGGGTTCAATTAATTTGCTAGAGAGGCTCACAGAGTTCAGAGAAACATTCTACCTACTAGATCACTGGTTTATTATAAAAGGATATAAGCCAGGAGCAGCCCGATGGAAGAGATGCAGAGGGCAAGGTACGGGGAAAGGGCATGAGCTTCCATAGCGCCAGGAGCGCCACTCTCCCAGCACCTCCATGTGTCCACCATCCTGGAGGTCTCCAAACCCCATCCTTTTGAGTTTGGCTGGAGGCTTCATTACATAAGCATGACTGATTAAATCATTGACTATTGGTAATTGAACTCAATCTCCAGCTGCCCGCCCCTCCCAGGAGGTCAGAAGCGGGTGGTGGGACTGAAATTTCTAACCGTCTAATCACTCAGTTGGCTCCACTGACAAGCAGCCCCCCTCCTTAGGTGGGTCCAGAAGTCACCTCATTAACGTAACAAAAGACACCTTGATCACTCTCAACACTCAGGGTTTGGGGAACTGTGAGCCAGGAGGAGTGGACAAACATCAAATAATATATAAGAAATATATTTTGGTCATCTGAGTAACCATATATATTTTTTTCTTTTAAATCATAATACTGCAATCCCTATAAGACCTATTTTGGACTTCTGACCTCCAGAACTGTGAGATAATAAATTTGCGTTGTTTTAAGCTATTAAGTTTGTAGCAATTTCTTACAGCCTCCATAGGAAACCAATAGGCAACAAATGCAGCTGGGTGGCGGCTACTCTCTTAGGATGGGCAACAAGCTGCTCCAGTTCAGGCAGCCCTCATCACTCTGTGTCTCCCTGACACAGAAGACCAGTGCCTGTTTCCATTTAAAATCATATGCTCAACCCACACCACACATTTACATTACCCTGGCCCCTGTAGCAAGGAGTTCACAACCACTGAGCAGGCCTCCTGGCAGGAAAAATGGAGAAGACAAGGTTTTTCAGGGAGACATGCCCAAGGCGTGTTAGTGGAACATAGGTTCTGCTCCTGATTGTGCATGTGTGTTTGTGCATGCTCATGTGTGTATGTGCATGGCTGTGAGCGTGTATGTATCTTCTCAGGGTATATACAGATCCCCTGAATTAGGGCCATAAACTCCGGGTACGTGTGCAGGTAACAGTCCATATTACCAGATGGAAAACTCTTAGACATTCACATACATGTACAGAATCTAGAAGACGATGCCAGACACTTCTTCACTCTTCCTCATGACGCATTGCTTAGTCCATTTACCCTACATGGATGTCCATTCTCTCTTTGGATCGCTCTCCCTCTTCACCATGCCCATTGTTATCTCTGTCTTTTCTAAGTCCTTCTCAGAGTCTCACCACAACCTTGGAGCAGTGCAGCAAGGTCATCAAAGTTTAAAATGTCTCCATTGATTCCATCTGGGAGAGGTGGAGCTGAGCCTTGGTGCACATCCTTCCACTTTTTCAGATGGAGCATCTACCAGCTGTCCTCCTCCTCACAGACCCATCTTTCCAAAGGAATATCTCCATGTCTTCTCTCCTTCTTGCTGTCCACGCAGACCTGGTTCACATGCTCCACTTAGATGTTCTTGCCAAGGTCTCTAGTGACCTCCATCTTGCCAAAGCCAAAGGCCATGTCTCTCTCTTCATCGTTCTCAGCCTCTCAGCAGTATTTGACATAGCTTATCCCTCCCTTATAGTGTTTTGTAGTTGAAGCACTTCCTTCTTGGCTTCGATGACACCTCCCCTCCTGGTTTCTGTTCTGGCCACTCCTTTTTGGTGGTCTTTGATGGTTTACCTCTAAAGGGTATTCCCCATAGCTCAGTCCCAGGCTTTCCATGTGCTTTTCTCCCTGAAGGAGCAATCGTTGAAGGTGAGTGATGAGTATATGGGGTTTTATTACGTTATCTCTACTTTGGGGTATATTTTTAAGTGTCCTTAATAAAAAGTGATTGTAACATATTTAGGGTCCCTGGTGGCGCAGTGTAAGAATTGAACAAAAAGAAAGACATGTCACCTATATGTTAATGGCTCTCAAATGTATACCTCCACTTTGGACCTCTCCTCCAAACTTCACACTCACATGACTCTTTGCCTTCTTGACATCATACCTTGAAAGCACATTAGACAGCTCAACATAACACATTCAAAGTAGAACTCTCAGTATACTACCCTCATCCCACTCCCTGCCAAACCTGCTTCTATCCTAGGCTTCCGAGTCTGAGTCAACAACATCACCTTCCACCCAAGTGCTTAGGTAAAAACCTAGGATCATCCCGCATTCCTCTTTCCCTCTCTCCTTCCCCTCTTTTATTAGTAAGAATGTTTTAGCTTCAAGTAATGGAAAGCCTAACTACCAGCAGCTTAAACAATGGGTACATTTATTATCCTACAAGAAACCTCGAGTGCAGGGCAGTTCCAGGGTGGATTCAGTGATGTCACCAAAAAGTCCGGTATTTCCAGCTTTCTGCTCTGGCATCCTCAATGGGCTGGCGGCAACTTCTCTCCTAATCACAGGACGGCCGCAGCAGCTCCAAGTATTATGCCCTCATATGATACCATCCTAAGGCAGGAAAGGGGTTTGGTTTCCTCCCACATCTCTTTTTATCAGGGAGAAAAACCTTTCCTTAAAGCACCCTAGCAGACTTTCCCTTATATCTCACTGGCCCCAGGCCTAAACTAGTCACTGGAAGGAGGGAATGGAACTACTAGGAATGGTTTGGACTAAACTTTACTTAGCCCTAGGTCTAGGGAAAGGCCAAGTGGAAGTTACCAAGTTGGGCATGACCAAGTGGAAGGGTGAATAATTATACAAAATCAGGACCATGCCAGCAAAGAAGAAGTGGAGGCAGGGGTCAGGTGAGGCCGTTGGTGAGGTCTGCACACTCCAGATTAGCATGTCCTATCACTTTACTTCAAACCCAGCTACTTCCCCCATCCCAACTCTAGTCCAAGCCACCAGCCCCTCATTTCTGGATGTCTGCCATAGCCTCCTAACCAGCTTCCTTCTCCTACTCTTGAATCCCTATAATGCATTCTTCACATAGCAGCTGAAATAATCTCTCTAAAACAAAACACAGGGCTTCCCTGGTGGCGCAGTGGTTGAGAGTCCACCTGCCGATGCAGGGGACACAGGATCGTGCCCCGGTCCGGGAAGATCCCACATGCCGCGGAGCGGCTGGGCCCGTGAGCCATGGCCGCTGAGCCTGCGCGTCTGGAGCCTGTGCTCCGCAACGGGAGAGGCCACAACAGTGAGAGGCCCACGTACCACAAAAAAAATAAAAATAAATTAAAAAAAAAAAAAAAAAAAACACAAAGTAGGCAATGAGGCTTGCTTAAAACCCTCCCATTGCACTTGTAATAAAAGCCATTCTCCTTGCCAGGCCCCTTTACCTCTGTGACCTCATCTTGCATAGCCCCCTCCCTCCCTCCCTCGGTTTCCTTATACACACCAGGCTTGCTCCTTTGCACTTGCTATTCTCTCTGCCTGGACCACTACAATCCAGATCTTGGTGTGGCCATCTCCTTATCGCTCAGTTCAAATATCACCTTCTTAGAGAGTGGCTTCTTCTCAATAGTAGCCCTCCATCTCTTTCTGGGCCATTATCCTGTTTTGTTTTCTTCATGTGTTCATTGCTATCTGAAATTCTCTTGTTTGTTTAGTTATTATGTCTTCCCACAAAAATATAAACTCCTTAAAAGCACAGACTCTTGGGGCTCCCTGGTGGCGCAGTGGTTAAGAATACACCTGCCAGTGCAGGGGACACAGGTCTGAGCTCTGATCTGGGAAGATCCCATATGCCGCGGAGCAACTAAGCCTGTGAGCCACAACTACTGAGCCCGCGTGCTACAACTACTGAAGCCCACACACCTCGAGCCCGTGCTCCTCAACAAGAAAAGCCACCGCAATGAGAAGCCCAAGCACCACAATGAAGAGTAGCCCCAGCTCGCCGCAACTAGAGAAAGCCCACGTGCAGCAACGAAGACCCAACGCAGCCAAAACCAATAAATAAATAAATAAATAAATAAAATAAAAAAGCACAGACTCTTTTTGCTTACCACTGTATCTCTGGTATCCGGAACAGTGCTTGGCACATAGCAGACACTCAATTAAATATTTGTTGAAGGAATGAAGAGTTTTGATTACCTCTCATTTTATAACTTAGATACATTAACATGCTCTCAAAAAATCTCAGTCTCTTTATTCTGTTTTACATAAGACCCCTCCCTCTGCCTGCCTTTGGGGTAATTTTCTTTCCGGAATTAGTGTTGTCTAGGTTGACTCTGAGATGCCCAACTTCAAAGACCAGTTGGGAGAAGTTGGGGTGCTAGCAGGAGACTTTTGGACCCAGTGGGCCCCAAATCCATTCATCTGGATAATAATTTCTGAGGTCTATGGCTTCATGGATCAACCCAGGGTAGACTGGGCTTCCTTACCTTTGAAGTGTTGGTTGGCTGTGTCTTCTCTCCAGGGATCTTGGCCTCTTAGTTCCAGGTAGGAGAGAGAAGACTTCAGTCCATAGCCAAAATCAGAGTCAACCATCTTAATATTCTGGGTCGCACCCTTGTATGCTGTGGTGAGAAGGGCTCTGAAAAAAGACCCAACCTCAGGATAACTCTCTCACCATTTGCCACATTGGCTGAAAATTCATATTAGCATCTTCTTCCTACATAGGGCTGCTATTTGCTAAATCTAGCATTCCTATTCCTGGTCACGGTGCTGGCTGCAAGTGTGACTGGAGACAGGTAATGTGGTTTCCAGGCAGCATTAGGGTCCATTTGAGGTTAGTGGTCATGCATTTGAAGTCAGATCAGTCAGTATGGTTCTGGGTTTTTCTACAGCCACTGTTTAGCTGGGTCAGTGCAGGCACAGAATTGGTGAAGAAATGGATTTAACCAGGGTTGTGGTTTAGTCAAACGAGGAAACTGAAGCTAGACAGAGGAGAGGGAGTTGAGGGACGTGCAAGGGAGTGTTGACCACTGACCATAGAATTTTTTTTTTTTTTTTTTTTGGCTGCATTGGGTCTTCGTTGCTGCGCACGGGCTTTTCTCTAGTTGCGGTGAGCGGGGGCTGTTCTTCGTTTGCGGTGCGAGGGCTTCTCATTGTGGTGGCTTCTCTTGTTGCAGAGCACAGGCTCTAGGCATGCGGGCTTCAGTAGTTGTGGCACACAGGCTCAGCAGTTGTGGCTTGCGGGCTCTAGAGTGCAGGCTCAGTAGTTGTGGCGCACGGCCTTAGTTGCTCCACAGCATGTGGGATCTTCCTGGACCAGGGCTCGAACCCGTGTCCCCTTCATTGGCAGGCGGATTCTTAACCACTGCGCCACCAGGGAAGCCCCATAGAATTTAGGATGGGAAGAAAGAAAATAAAAACGCAGCAGGGGGGCTTCCCACATGCCGCAGAGCAGCTAAGCCCGTGCACCACAACTACTGAGCCTGCGCTCTAGAGTCCTGCGCTCTAGAGTCCGTGCTCCGCAACAAGAGAAGCCACCGCAATGAGAAGCCTGCGTACCGCAACGAAGAGTAGCCCCCACTCGCCGCAAGTAGAGAAAGCCCACGCGCAGCAACGAAGACCCAACGCAGCCAAAAATAAAATAAATAAAAATAAATTTATTTAAAAAAAAAAACGCAGCAGGGGGATGAGGGACATCGAAAACTCTGCCATGTGGAAAGGGGAGAGTCACTGAGCCTGAGTCCCGGAAAAATCTTAATTCCACCACTAATTAACTCCCACGTGACCTTGGGCAAAACATAAGGGGCTGCAATTACCTTTTCTTCCTCTGGGAGTGGAGGCCTCACCTTGCCTACCTCACAAAGTTGTTGAGGGACTCAAAGGAGATAAGGGGTGAAGCTGCCTTTAGAACTACAGAGCAGGATACAAATGTGAGAGAGTAACTTTTTTTTTTTTTTTTTTTTTGCGGGACGCGGTCCTCTCACTGTTGTGGACTCTCCCATTGTGGAGCACAGGCGGCATGTGGGATCTTCCCAGACCGGGGCACGAACCCGTGTCCCCTGCATCGGCAGGCGGACTCTCAACCACTGCGCCACCAGGGAAGCCCAAGAGTAACATTTTTATCTCACAATTTTGCCCAAGGCCATATGGTGACTCCTTCTGTGGGGAAATAAGGCCAGGCTGGAACAGCAAAGACTTGGATTGGAATAGGGAGAGACACTTAGGAATAGCCCTGAAGATGCTCAGCATCTTGCTTTGCCTGTGGAGAACAACAGCAATTCTGGACTAAACACGTAAGAAAGTTTATCTTGCTTAATCTCACAATACTACCTCTCCCCATTCTACAGATGAGAAAACTGAGGCAAAGGAAGTTAAGTGCTTGAGACGGGGCTAACCTGAGCTCTAGTTCCCTCTGTTCTGTGATATTCTGAGTTTCCACCCAGAAGGCCCTGAGTTGACCTCTTGCCCTAGGACTCACCATTTCTGGTCCACTGCAGACTTTTCTTAGCCCCGCCTACTCCTCTTCCAATCCTCACCAACCTTGGGGGTGAGGGCAGTGCTGGAGCTCAGGGGGCTTGATTTCTAAATCCCCTCTCACCTGTGAGGGCCAGGCTGAACCACCAGGAAATGGAGTTGTGTGACTGAGTAACAGACACCGTGTACCCAGTGATGTGGGGCTACTAGCAGGCCCCTACTCTGCCTGCCCCATCTCGTTCCCCTGCTTAGTTCCCCTGCTTAGGCCCAGGCCCAGCGCCTGCCGGCTGCACGGTAACCACGTCAACAGGCCTGCCTCTTGGGGCCGTTTCTAACAACATTCCCGCCCCCCACCTCCCCAAGGGCAGACCAGAGAGGATAAGGAGGCCGGCAGCTGTGGGTCCGTCACAGGCCTGTCCCTGCCTTCCATCGTGCAGCAGACAGACAGACGACCCCAGCCAGCCCCCAGCCAGGCAGCATGGTAAGCAGAGGTGGGGCTGAGCGTGCAAACGAGGGTCCCATGGTCCAGGTGTTCATGGGGTTACAGCGTGTGGGCAGGTCAGGTGGGGGAGAGGGAGAGAAACTTCCAGATGTGAGTGCAGCCCCCCAAATGTGCTGGTATGTTCAGGGGATAGAGAGGGACAGGCCATGGTAACTAGGACACGGTCTGAGTCTGAGGGGCTGCTGAAGGGCTCTGAATTTAGGGGTAGGGAGAGTGGGGTAAGCAGGACAGGGGCAGCAAGTGTAGGCACTTTCCTGCAAACCTTGGGTCCCTGCTGGCCTCTGGTCCCACCTGCCGGCTGTAAGGACACATCTTCATAGTCCTGTTCTTCTGCTGTGCCTTGATCTGACCCCTCATTTCAGCTACATATCAGTGGGGAGAGGGAGGGTGCTATGTATGGGGCTCATTTGATATCTTTTACCAGGCTCCCCGACAGGCAGGATAGAAGGGCAGTTAGGAGTGTGGTTGGACCCAGACTGTCCCCTCTCTGAATATTCCTGGTTTTGCTCGTGACTCTGAGCAAGTTGTTTGACCTGAGAGTCAGTAAAATAGGGTAATAAAGACACCTACCTAAGGGGGTTGTTGTGAGGATTAAAGCAGATAGCGTATGTGAAGCGCTGAGCACAGTGCCTGGCACCTAATTGATGCTTACTGTACAGAACTAAACAACCTAATGACAAAGCCTGCCGAGTGTGAGATTATGCTATTTTCACCGGCAAGAAAAGGGAATGGGAGCAGCTGAGGTGCGGTTTGAGGTCAAGTCTGTGTGATTCCAGGGGCTGAATTCTTTGCCCAAACCCAGAGTGAGGGGCATCGTTTCCAGCGACCCTGGCATACCCCAGGTCAGACACACCTTGCGTGGGCCAGCAGCTGTGGGAGCCAGGACAGGGTATGGCTTTGTGCACAGAGCCTGGGCAGGCTCTGAGGTGCAGCAGCGGGTAGTGGCCCTGCCAGCCAGGTGATTGGTGAGCTGAGTCAGCCCTCCCTCCTGGACCTGGGGATTTCTGGAGTCCTTTGTCCCGAAATCCCTCCCAGCTTAATTCATTACTTTCTCTTACTATGACCCCCGGGGCTGGGGGATGGGGAATTGGTAAGGGGGTCCGACAGGTATGGCGCACCCTACTTTGTGTCGTCCAATGAGCCAGGCAACTCACACGCATTCTTCCATCCGCAGAGCGATTCTAGGAGGGGCTCTTGTTATCGCCCCACTTCACCAGGGGAAGACGCCCACAGAGAGGCAAGTGGAGCAGTAATGGGGCTGGGATACAGGTGGTCTATGTATTAATCCCAGTCATCTAAAAATCATAAAAAGTCAAGGCCCTTGTGTCATATTTACAAAGTCAGAGAAGTGTAAAATTTGTGGATAAAGCAACCTCATTATGAAATATTTCAGACATGAGAAAAGGTATAAAGAATAATGTAATGAACACCTGCTACCCAGCTTAAGAAACAGAATCCTTCTCTGAATGCATTCACCTCCCTCCTCTAACATTATTCCAAATTGGGTGCTAATATTTTCCCTTGCTTTCTTTACTTCTGTAATACATTCCAAATATATAGCAAATATAAAAATTTATCTGTAAACGATGCATACAAGTTAAAGATTTATATAAATAGTACTGTATTATGATTCTTCTTAATTTGCTTTTTTTCTATTAAGAATTTTGGGGGGCAAGACTCTTTTTTTAAAAAATTAATTAATTTTATTTTTGGCTGTGTTGGGTCTTCGTTGCTGTGCACGGGCTTTCTCTAGTTGCAGTGAGCGGGGGCTACTCTTCGTTGTGGTGCGTGGGCTTCTCATTGCGGTGGCCTCTCTTGTTGCGGAGCACGGGCTCTAGGCGCGCGGGCTTCAGTAGTTGTGGCACGTGGGCTCAGTAGTTGTGCCTTGCGGGCTCTAGAGCTCAGGCTCAGTAGTTGTGGCGCACGGGCTTAGTTGCTCTGCAGCATGTGGGATCTTCCCGGGCCAGGGCTCGAACCCGTGTCCCTTGCATTGGCAGGCAGATTCTTAACCACTGCGCCACCAGGGAAGCCCAAGATTCTTTCCTGTATTCATCCACGTCCACTTCTGAATCATCCTTTATTTTCTCCTGTTGAAGGACATTTAATTGGCTTCTGTTGCTATGGTACTGTGACTGTTCTTGCACCTGTTTTCTTGTGTACCTATGTGAGAATTTCTCTAGAGCATCTTCAGCTTTCCTAGATATTGCCAGATCACTCTCCAAAAAAGATGCATCACTTTGGGCTTCTAGCAGCAGTGTGAGAATTCTCATTTCTCTACATCCTCCACAGGATTAAGCCTTAAAGCTTGGGGAAATTTGATGGATGCGGGTGCTCGTTTTGTTGCTAAAGTCTGCCGTAAATACTTCTCAAGCAGGAAGAAACATTCTGGGATCCTACTTACCACACTGTCACGTATCTGTTATCATATGAAATGCTCCCTTCCCCAGACAGTGAGTTTCTTAAGCGCAGGGACTGGGTATTAGGTGTTATGTATCCCCAGTCTCTGCCCGGTGTCAGGCAGATAATGGAGGCTCAGTACATGATGAAGCAGGAGGGTCAAGTCTTTTTGATGCTCATGGGGATCCCCAGGAAGGGCAATGACCTTTCTCTTTTTCTAGGACCAAGCAGGTTACCCCAGTCCTGCTCCGGGGGCCAAGAACTCTTTGACCAGCCTTGAGTCATGTGAGGAAGAACTCACTTCCCAGCCCCTCATCACTCCAGAACCACACACACCCGAGAGGAAAGCACAGCACACACACATCCATCCCAGGCCCACTTTCCCCTTCCTTGCTGGCATTCCTAGCTTTAACATGAATCCAGAGTTCCTTCTGCTTTTCTAAACCTCATCCTTGTCCCTGACCCCTGAAACCTCACTTGGATCTTGTGTTCCTTACTAATGGCCCCTAATTTCTTTCTGGACATGGGTAGGTTGCCTATCATGCTCTGTCAGACTCATCTGAGCCCCTCAATGTTCCTCAAGATGCTTAGTCACTGAGCAAAGACTCTATAATCTTAGAACTGGTCACATCTTCTGCTTCCCCTGAGGGCTTTGCCCGCCGCCACTGCCCCCCACCCCCGGGACGTGGGGCGCCGAGAGCAAAGTCCAGGAACTCTTGCTCTCAGCCAGGGAACCACTCAAGGAAGGAAGGCAGGAATCGTGTCCAGGCATGATATGCTTCTCCCTGCCCTTTGTCCACTCAGCGTGAGTGTATCTCAGTCCACGTGGGGCGGGCTGGAGTGCAGACTGGCAATGCCTGCTGGGAGCTCTGCTGCTTGGAACATGGGATCCAACCAGATGGGCAGATGCCCAGCGACAAGACAATCGGGGGAGGGGATGACTCCTTCAACACCTTCTTTAGTGAAACTGGGGCTGGCAAACATGTGTCCCGGGTGGTGTTTGTGGATCTGGAGCCCACTGTGATTGTTGAGTGATGACCAGCCCCTGCCACAGCCTTGTCCCAGCTACCACAGCAAGTCCTTCTCCATAATTGGAGAGCACTGGTTTGTCGTCCCCAGTTGCTGCAGCGAATCAGAACTCCAGCTCTGCTGTCACTCAGCTCCAGAGTCTCAAGGTCACTCCAAATCTCTTTCCTTTTCGTTGAAGTACACTTAAGATCAAGGGCAATAACAGCAGGCTGAATGGGGCTCCTCTTGGGTAGAACTTCGGGCCTGGTGACCCCACCCCTTCTGGGTACCCTGGGGCTCCAGGAGCCAGGCTGCAAGGGGAGGGGGACCTAAAATTCTGCCCATTGCAGATGAGGTTCGGATGGGCACGTATCGCCAGCTCTTCCATCCAGAGCAGCTCATCACCGGCAAGGAAGATGCTGCCAATAACTATGCCCGTGGCCACTACACCATCGGAAAGGAGCTCATCGACCCGGTGCTGGACTGGATTCGGAAGCTGGTGAGAGAAGAGCTGAGGGCTGGGGAGGGGGGAATCTGGATTCCTGTTGTGAAGTGGTCTGGAGACCAGACAGGGGAAGGGCACCTTCCATCCTTGGGAGAGTCTCCTGGACAAGCATTAAACACACAGGATCAGGACTAGTGAGGAGGGGAGGCAGAGTATGGGCTCCAGCCTGGAGCTGGGTGTCCCTTTTATCTGCTATAGTAAGTGGCCCAATGCTGGGCAGAGTGGCTGTCAGTTGATAGGCTACCTGGCCAAGATATGAGCACCCATAAGCAGTCCCAGAATGCCACCTTGTATTGTAGGTATGTGGGCAGAAGGCCCTGTGAAAAACAGGGATCCAAACAATACCAGCTCAAGGCTCTCTGATCAACTTCGGCCTCCAGCAAGGATGGGGATCAGGTTCCTGGGCTGTTCATCTCAGTAAGGAAGCCCTCCAGAAACATCTGGTTAGATCAGGGGGCACGGGTAGGAAGCCGGATGGAGTTGGCAAGTTATGATGACAAAAATGACCATGGCCCAAGAGTCAAGAGAGCTGTCTGTGGAAGGCTTCAGGAGGTTTGAGAGAGGAAGAAAGACAAGGAGGAGAGAGTGGGACCTCCTTATCAGGGTCTATTTTGTGCCCTTGGAAAAGTCTTCCAAGGATTTTATGAAACTTTTGGGGAAATCTCAAACAGCACAAGCTGGTTCTTTGCTGTTGGTCAGCTGTGCTTCACATCCAACGTTTCTCTTCGCCTTCACGTTCTAGGCTGACCAGTGCACAGGACTCCAAGGATTCCTCATCTTCCACAGCTCTGGAGGGGGCACTGGCTCTGGCTTCACCTCACTCCTGATGGAGCGGCTCTCTGTTGACTATGCCAAGAAATCCAAGCTGGAGCTCTCCATCTACCCAGCACCGCAGGTGTCCACAGCCGTGGTGGAGCCCTATAACTCCATCCTGACCACCCACACCACCCTGGAGCACTCAGACTGTGCCCTCATGGTGGACAACGAAGCCATCTATGACATCTGCCGCCGCAACCTAGACATCGAGCGCCCGACGTACACCAACCTCAACCGCCTCATCAGCCAGATCGTCTCCTCCATCACGGCCTCCCTGCGCTTCGACGGCGCCCTCAACGTGGACCTCACGGAGTTCCAGACCAACCTGGTGCCCTACCCTCGCATCCACTTCCCCCTGGCCACCTATGCGCCAGTCATCTCTGCAGAGAAAGCCTACCACGAGCAGCTGTCGGTGGCAGAGATCACCAATGCCTGCTTCGAGCCTGCCAACCAGATGGTGAAGTGTGATCCCCGTCACGGCAAGTACATGGCCTGCTGCCTGCTGTACCGTGGAGACGTGGTGCCCAAGGATGTCAACGCCGCCATCGCTGCCATCAAGACCAAGCGCAGTATTCAGTTCGTGGACTGGTGCCCCACGGGCTTCAAGGTTGGCATCAACTACCAGCCCCCCACTGTGGTGCCCGGGGGTGATCTGGCCAAGGTGCAGCGTGCCGTGTGCATGCTGAGCAACACGACCGCCATCGCCGAGGCCTGGGCCCGCCTGGACCACAAGTTCGACCTGATGTATGCCAAGAGGGCGTTTGTGCACTGGCACGTGGGCGAGGGCATGCAGGAGGGTGAGTTCTCCGAGGCCTGGGAGGATATGGCTGCCCTGGAGAAGGATTATGAGGAGGTGGGCATGGATAGTGTGGAGGGGGAGGGAGAAGAGGAGGAGGGGGATGAATACTGGGGGAATCCTTCACGTCTGTCCTAAATAAAGTGCCATGGCCTTATTGTCTCACAAATGTCTTTTCCTCTTGGGAAAAACCATGGGGGTGGGGGGCTTTTCCTTCATAAGAGATAGGAAGGCTGGTATCTTAGCCTGGGTTCCCCAGAAAGCAGATCTGACTTCAGATTTCATTAATGAGTGCAATTCCACGGAGCAGAATGGGGGCTGAGGTGGGTAAAGCAGAGAAGGAGGGAGAACTCACCCTAGAGAAGATGTAGCTGGATAAATGGCATCTCAGACCATTGCCTGGGAGAGTGGGCAGGAGAGGAGGTGAGGGTGGGGAATTTCTGCACTGGCTCCATTCTTCCCTTGGTTAAACCTTCGCCTCATCAAACATTAACTTGCCTGTACTTCAGGTTGCACACACTTGGGCTGCAGGGTCAACAGGGAATCCCTGGGCAGGAGGTGAGGCGCTGTCTGTGTGTGAAGCTGGTCCAAGCTGCACAGGGCTGCAAAAAGAGCCTGGTGAGGCCAGGGGATGTGAAGTAGTGCCTGAGGGTAGTCTGATACAGCTGGTCGTCACTAGCCCACCCTCCTGTCTTCTTCAGTGTGGAGTGTAGAGAGTCCGGAAGCTGGCATTAAGGCAGAAGTGGTACAGTGGAAGCAACAACGGGGGAATGGGGGTCAAGGGGGAGCTTACCTCCCTGTAATCTCCATCACATTCATCACTTTTGGATAAAGACAAATCACCTTTCTTTAAACTATGCCACAGGCACAGCTTTAAGCCCCCACTTCCAACCAGGTGGCTGCCCTAAAATCCTTGCATGTGGATTTTCTGCAGCACCTTCTGGGTTAGGAGGATAGCTTAATCATTTAGGAACCCATTTTGGCTGAATAGCTCAGCTATATCCTCCAACCCATTTTTTTTTTTTTTCTCTGAAAGGACTGAATTTCAAATCTCTGTCCTGTGTCTTTCTCTCTATTAACTGGTTTCAAATTTAGGGAAGAAAGAGAGGTTATTTGGGGAGCCTTTCAAACACCAGAAACAAATCACTGCCCTTTATTCAGCTCCTAGTATACTAGGCCCTGCATCCATACTATCTTCTTTAATCCTGAGGTAAATACAGTTATTGTACCCACCCACTGGACTGGAAGCTCCATGCGAACAAGGCCTGTTCTACGCTCAGGACCCAGAATGCTGTCTGACACATAGATTCTCAAATTTGTTAAATAGACTTGTTCGATGAATGCCCATTTTATAGATGTGGTGACTGAGGCTTGGAGAAGTCATGTGACTTGCACAAGGTTACCCAGCTAGTAAGTGGAGGAGTCGGGATTGAAACCCAGGTCAGCCTGGGCCAAAGCTTATGCTGCTGCCCTCCCCTTCCTAGGGTGTCCTCCCCTCCTGCCCTCAGCAGACCCAGGCACCTCTCCAGACACCACCTCTTCAGGGCCTGCCAGCTCTGCAGTGCCCAGACAGTGACTCAGGTGCCTCGAAGGCAGGGAGGGCGTGATGCTTGACACTTCCTTGCCCAGGCACTGTGGTAGAGGGCATGTGGGGCGGAGGAGGAACCCAGTTTCCAGGGCTGAACAAGGGCAGAGGTGTCTCTGGGGCCACATTTTGGGGTTGTCAGTGTCCTCTAAAAGCCCGCTGCCACTGACATCCAATAGGTGAGGTAAGGGTTTGGGAGAGGCCAGGAGGGAGGGCCCTGAGGAAGGTCTTTACCACCCAACACTGCTGGGCATCCACAGAGGGAGGTGGCCAGGCTCCCCTCCTGATGGCTGTACCAGCCAACCCACCCTGAGCAGCTGGATGGCCACCTCTTCTCCGACCCCGTGAGGCCTCCCAGCTACTAACTCTGCAGGCAAGCCCTGGCAGGCCTAGGTTGGACTGGGTGTGGATGTGGGGAGGTGGCAACCCAGATCTCCATGGGACAGCTGGGAGCGCCACCCAGCCTGGCTCCTGGGGACTCCCTCAGTGCAGGGGAATGCTGTCATCCCTGAGGCTTCTAAAGCCAGGGTACAATTACCTCTTGCAGGCAGACACAAGAGACAGAGCCCCACCCTTGGGCTCCACCCAGCACATTTACTCCGCCTCTAATGTGTCAGGAGCATGCCTGCCTCCGAAGCTGCATTCCCTCCTTCCGGAACGCCACCTCCCCCTGCTGGCCTCAGTGTTGCCATTTTTTCCAGGTTAGATCACAGTCACCCAGAACCCATCCGGCACTGGAGACCTCGCCCTCATCTAGATTCTCCCTCTTACTGGCTGTCTCTATCACTCATTCAGTACTTGGCACGGACTGCCTTGTACCATAGCACTTAGCTTGTTGTCGATATCCTATTTCCCCAGCTAGATTTAAAAATATTACATTTGACCAGTTACTATGTGCACATGCTTCAGTACTTGTAAGGTACCAAAGAGATTTACAAACAGCAAAAATAAGTCCTCTTCATTTGTTCCCCTCTTGGCAGCCACCACTGTTTACTCTTTTGGTTAGTACTCCCTTCCAGACATCTATGTATATACTAATGTGTGCACACACGCATTTAAATACGCTTTGCTCTGCATCTTGTTTTTTTTACTTAACAATAAATCTAGAAGATGGTGCACATCAGTACATATAGATATACCTTGTTCTTTTTGGTGACAATATAGTATTCCACAGTACCTTGTACCATTGCTTATTTAACCAGTCTGCTATTAATGATATAGTATTTAGGTTGTTTTTAATCGTTTGCTATGACAAGAATGCTGCAACCCTTGTACATGCTTCTTTGCACATATGTACAACCACAGATTATTAGAATTGGCATTACTGGGTCAAAGGCTATACACCTTTAATTTTTTTGTTTTTTGCGGTACACGGGCCTATCACTGTTGTGGCCTCTCCTGTTGCGGAGCACAGGCTCCGGACGCGCAGGCTCAGCGGCCATGGCTCAAGGGCCTAGCCGCTCCCGGCATGTGGGATCTTCCCGGACCGGGGCATGAACCCGTATCCCCTGCATCGGCAGGCGGACCTTCAACCACTGCGCCACCAGGGAAGCCCCTATATACCTTGATTTTTGATATATACTTCATACTGCTCTCTTTAGAAGTTATATCCAAACACCCCTCCTACTACCAATGTATGAGACCGCCTGTGTCCATACAACATATTACACTTTTTGACCTTTGTCAATCATCCAAGAAGTGAAAGTATTTTGCTGCAGCTTTCCTTTATAATTCTCTTGTTATGAATGATACTGAGCATCTTTTCATATTTAAAAGCCAGTACTTTCTCTTCTGTGAACTGTCTTGTCTGTGCCCTTCACCCATTTAAAGAACTGCATTGTTTGTCTTTTCTCATAAATTTGTCGGAATTCCCTGTGAACAAAGGAAATTAACCCTTTGCTTGCTAGATGTGTTCCACATAATTTCCCTTGGCTGTCATTTGTCTGTGTCCCAATGAGGTTTTCATCTCCCTGAGTACAGGGACTGAAACTTAAAGCTCTCTGTATTCCTACTCTTAATATAAAACCACATACATGGTAGGGTGCTAGACAAATGTCTGTTGAGATAAGAGAAGTAAAAAGAAAGAGATTTGGAAGATTTTGGAGTGACCTAACCTAATCTATTCCTTTTTCTTATACCAAGGTCAGTCAGGAAACAGCAGGAACTAACTCTGGCAAAATAAAAAAAGAAAAGGACCCCCCGACACACACACATATACATACAACACACACACACACACACACACAATTAGACACTGGGTAGCATACAGAATCAATACAAGGGCTGCCAAACAAGTCTCCGCAAACAGGTAGCCATCAAGGGAAGTTGGGCAGCCAGCACCACAGTCAAGGTCAGGACACAGGACATCCTGCTTAAAAAGCCCCTGGCCCCTCCACCCACTGCAGTGAGGCCTCCTCTCACCCTGGCGTCGAGGCTGACATTTCCTCCTACAGACACTAGAGGCCACTGCTGGCTCTGCTTGCCACCACTGCAGAAATGAATTCTCAACTGCCCCTGCTTCTCTGTGACTTGCTCCAGATTCCAAGTCCCAGTTGGAGCTTCCAACTGGCAGAACATCCAGCTTTTGCCTACACCTTGGAGCCAGGAAGTCTGGGAGAGCAAGTGTCGGGTTTTGTGGCAGGTAGTGGCCTGGCTCCCATCAAAGCCTACGCAATGGGAATTTGTCAGATGTAGGTAGGTAGGAGGCTCAGGCTGTGAGCAGCCAGGAAAACTGGACAAACGCACACCAGGCTCTTCTCTCATGTCTGGCTCAAGCCCTTCTCTTTGACGAAGCATTTCTGGGTCACCCAGCCTAAAATATTCTTCTGGATACACATAACCAGTATTGCTTGGGCCAGTCATGATGCCAGAGAACCTTTGTACTAAGACCTACTATGTACCATACCTCATTTGACTTTCAAACAGCCCTAGGCGTTACCTGTATTTAGGGAGGAAAAACTGAGTCCTTAGAGGTTTTCTT
The DNA here is from genome assembly GCF_963924675.1 of Phocoena phocoena. Taxonomy (NCBI): domain Eukaryota; kingdom Metazoa; phylum Chordata; class Mammalia; order Artiodactyla; family Phocoenidae; genus Phocoena; species Phocoena phocoena. The sequence continues at coordinate 96,795,073 of NC_089225.1, forward strand.
GTCACACAGTAGTACCAGGTTGGAAACCCAGGTCTGTTTCCAAAGCCTTGGGGTTTCCCAGTGGTCTATACTGATGGGCTGGTAGTTGGAGCTCTGTGAAGGTAGGGACTGGGCCGCAGTCTTCTTTTTACATCCTGGCAGCATCTACAACATAGAAGATGCTCAATTAATGCTTGTGGATTGGCCTGGATATCAAGTAGGAGCCAGTTCTAGAAGGTTCTCTAACTTTCCCATGAGGCCTGAAGCCAGAAAACGCTCTAAGGTGGAAGAGGTCTACTCAGGATCAGTTTGGAAAGAAAAACCTCGAATCTGGGGAACTTCCTCTCCTTTTTTTCCCCCCATTTTCCCATTAACCACCCATTAATCCCATTAATCTCCCAAATGTGTCAAAATTGTTAAGAACATGTTCCCATCTGTGCGTTATTTAATCACCCAAAGGATATTTTTGAACCGCACTACTGTCCTGAATACTCTAGTGAGAAAAAAGACATAATCTCTGCCCTGTGGAGTTTGCATCCTAGTGGGGGAGGTGACTGTCAATCAGATAATCAAACAAATAAATGCTCTGACCAGTGGGAGGAAGGTTGCCAAGAGATGCTATGAGAGGCAGGTCTGACCTACTCAGGGAAGTCGGACAGCCTCTTCTGAGGGCTGGGGCTTAGAGCAGGGATCTCAAGAAGGGGGAGGATTTAGGCCCAGAGAGGAGTCTGTGAGCCCTTGAAGTGGCGATTTCCTCTGGGTGAGTAATCCTCGGTCATCGAGCCTGTCTCTAGGAAAGCCACAGAGGGGCCAGGGGCTGGGTGGCTTGTTTGTTGGCAAGTGCGGCACTCCTGGATGGAGCCTGCCGCTGTCTCCCAGGTCCCATCTGGGGATGACGTTGTCCTGGTGCAAGCCCAAAATAGCCGGCTCCGCCTCCATCTCCCGGCAGCCCCTGCAGCAGCACACACCCCCCTCCACCCCCCAAGGTGACAGGCCGAGCCGGCCTCCTCTGGGTCTCTAGTAGTTTCCGTGCCGCTGACGCAAGCTTGCGCGCACAGCTGGGCCTGCCGCGTCCTACGCAGCAGCCGCGAGCCGGGCAGCCGGTGCCAGACGGTTCCCGGCGGGGGGCAGGGGCGGGGCGCTCCAAGAGGCCAGGGACTCCCGGCGGAGGAGGTGCGGGCGGGGGGCCCCGGTCAGGCTGGGGGGCCCTGGGCCGGGCTGCTGGCGTTTGGGGGCCGCGATAGGGCGCCCCGGCCCTGGGCCCCGAGATAGCCCGTGGCACCGGCCTGCGAGGGCCGATAAGGCTGCCCGAGGGAGCCGAGTCACCGGCCGCGAGGAGAGCCAGCGGGCTCCGCGGCCCCCTGGGAGCGCTTCCCGCCGCCCCCGGGGTCTCCAGCCCCGGAAGGGGCTCTCGGTTCTTTCCGCCTGACTGTACCTTCTCTACCGTAGCCCCAAGGAGGCCCGCCTGACGACTGACGAGTTGCCATGGCATCCTACTACGAGATCCTAGACGTGCCGCGAAGTGCGTCCGCTGATGACATCAAAAAGGCGTAAGTGCCTCCGCTGTGCACCAGAAAGCCACTCACCCCCCTCTCCCCGCCCCACCACCCTGGGGCCCTTCAGAGGCCGGGCTGAGAGAGCCAGGTCCTTAGAAAGGATTGCGGGCCTCCCTCAGAGGGCGACCCCTGTAGGGAGGAAGGAGACCCCTGGATGAGTAGGAGAAAGTCTACAGCGTGAAGCTCCGCTGGAAGGTGCAGTGTGAGCTCTTTTCCAGTACAGCCCCCCCATCCCCTCCCTTCCCCTTTATTCCTACGCCAACCCCCAGCCTCTAGGTGTGGACTGTCTCAGGATGCAGTGCAAAGATGCTCAAGCACTGTGCCCCTCCCCCCCAATGGCCACATGTACCCACGTCCTTAGCAACCCCAGCCCCAGCGAGCCCCAGGGAGGCGTTAGGCCTGGGGCTTTCTCATCCTTACGTCTAATACAAGTGTATAGTCCCAGCACTGGCTGCAGAGGGGCGAGATGGGGACTCCGTTAAAACATTGCTGCAGGGGCAGCCCTAGCAGCTGGCATGGACCGGGATCTGAGTGGTGGAAGGGCTATGGTGGGCTAACAGGATGTGGGTCGTTCTGTTCCCTAGTGAGAAGTGCCTGCGTTTGTCTCCTGACCCTCCCCTCTGAACCCACTTCCTGCAGATATCGGAAGAAGGCTTTACAATGGCACCCAGACAAGAACCCAGATAATAAAGAGTTTGCTGAGAAGAAGTTCAAGGAGGTGGCCGAGGCGTATGAAGTGCTGTCGGACAGTAAGGGCCAGGGTCAGGGGTCAGGGCAGGGCAGCACCTGTCACTGCCACTTCATGCCCCCTCACACTCTTTCCCAAAGCCATGCTGCCACCACCCCAGTCTCCTCCATGCCTTTTCAAACCTGGCATTTAAGTGCCCCCCTCCCACAGGGACTCTGGGATTTTTTTGTTTGTTTGTTTGTTTCAATTCAGAGGAGCACCTACTGTGTGTCAAGCACCCTTTTATTCTTCCCCTGATCCCCTGTCTCAGTGTCTGCTCCCCAGGGTCTGCTAGTTGCAGCATGGATCCTGACAAGGGGAAGGAAACAGGGCAGGTAACCAAGGTGTGCCGAGCCTCCTCTGTGCCAGGCATTGGTAGTTGTAATCTCCATGAGTCCTCACAGCCATCCTGTGAGACAGGATTTATCACCCGCATTTTTCAGGCAAGGAAACTGAGGCTGAGAGAGGTGAAGTAACTTGCTCGAGGAATATGAGTCCAGGTCTTTCATTCATTAATTCAAAAAATATTCACTGAGTGCTTATGGTGCCAGGCCTTTGTTGGGTACTGAGGAACGATGGAGGACGAGCAGGCCCTACAAGTCCTGATGGGTTTATCACAGTCTGGTCAGGGAAGGCCAACATTAACCAAGTGAATGCACAGACAAGATTATTCCAAAGGAACGTAGCAGGGTGATGTGATAGGGAATAGGGAATAATAGGCACCAGTTTTAGGTAGTCAAGAAAGGTCTCTCTGTGACATTTAGGCTAGGCCCTGATTAATAATAACATAGTAATGATTAGCTAACATTTATGAAGCACTATGTATCAGGCACTGTGCAAGGTGGATTGTCTTATTTAATCCTTGCAACTCTGAGGTCGGTGCTGTTATTGTGTCCATTTTACAGATGAGAAGGAGCCACTATGTGAAGGCCTGAGCTGCTGCTAAAACCCGTAGCGCATGTCCCCTGTGCAACCTTCTGCCCCCCAATTGTCAGTCTCTGGCCAGTTCTCTGAGGGGCCTAGCCTGGAAGAGGAGGCCGTCATCCCAGAGGGAGGGAGAAATGATCTGTTCTCTCTTTCCAGAGCATAAGCGTGAGATCTACGACCACTATGGCCGGGAAGGGCTGACTGGGGCAGGTAGGTGGAGCGGGGGCACCCAGGGATGGAAGTGGGTCAGGGAGGAAGGGGGAGGGCAGATTCCTGCACTGGATGCTTGCTCTCACTCTGCTCTCGAGGCTCCTGGAGTCTCCCTGGAGTCTCTGTGCCTTAGGGGGGCCCCTGGCTCAGGGCAGGGTGCACGCCCTAAGCCCCCTCCTCATCCTGCCTCTCCTTCAGGTACTGGCCCGTGTCGGGCGGAAGCTGGCAGTGGCGGCCCTGGCTTCACCTTCACCTTCCGCAGCCCGGAGGAGGTCTTCCGGGAGTTCTTCGGGAGTGGTGACCCTTTTGCAGAGCTCTTTGGTGAGTGGACTCGGGCGGCCTCTGATAAGCTCGACTCCTCCCTCCAGGCCTGCTCTCCATCAGCTGGGAGGCCCTTAGGCAGGAGGCTGAGACGGAAGCAGAATTCCACGGACAGAAGATTTTGTGTGGGTGGATCCAGTGAGCTCTGGGACAGAACCTTACACATTCCAGAACCCGCGTGACCTATAGTGACACTGCAGAGACTCGCCTTATTAAATGATAACAATAATTCATTGTTAAACCTCCACAGTGACAGCCATGAAAGCAAGACTCAGAGCATCATGGGACAGTCATAATGCCATTACAAACAACAACAGAGACCACTTTTTTGAATGGTTAAATGAACCCTGTGAGGTAGATAATTTTATCCACATTTACAGATGAGAAAACTGAGGCACATTCAGATAACTTGCTTACAGTCACACAAGAGATGGCGGAGCTGGGGCTTGTAGCTGTGTCTGCCTGACATCATGCCAGGCTTATCTGCATACAACTGAAGGAGCTATTCCCCACCCCCCTTCCTTTATTCTTCATAGTGGCCAGAACTGACCAGGGAACTTTTTCATATAATAATACTAAAAAGGAATTTAATTTATAAATCAGTCCAAGCAAAAAAGAAAAAAATCAGAAATGTGCCCAGTTGCGTAGCAGCTTATATTTCGAGACTTCAGAGCAGGGTTCCCACATTCTAGGGTGGGGGAATCTTTTCACCAGGTGATGGTTCATCTGCTTACTTGTTGCAGATGACCTGGGCCCGTTCTCAGAGCTTCAGAACCGGAGTGCCCGACACTCGGGCCCTTTCTTCACCTTCTCTTCCTCCTTCCCTGGACACTCTGGTAAGTGCCGTCCCTTCCCATGCCTGCCAGCATTTGGAGTCCTGGAGCCCCTCGCCTCAGCTTGTCATCTTCCCACGCCTTCTCTCTGTGTCTCTGGAACCCTGCCTCTGGGCAGCTCTGCGGGGAGACCCAACAGAGGTTCCTGGTCCATTGTGCATGCAGCCTGCCTGGTACAGCCTCTGTCTAACATCCTCTTCTCCTCCTCCTCCTTTGTCCCAATGCCAGATTTCTCCTCCTCATCTTTCTCCTTCAGTCCTGGGGCTGGTGCTTTTCGCTCTGTTTCTACATCTACCACCTTTGTCCAAGGACGCCGCATCACGACGCGCAGGTGAGGGCTCCTTCTGGGACCATGCGGGGTGTGGGGTGGGTGGGGGTGGAGCGGAGCCGCATACGACTGGAGAGCAGCTCCCTGAGGGCAGAGCACGGACTGCCCTGTCCACTGCGACGTCCTGGAGCCTGGACAGGTGCCCGCAGGACTCGGGCACGCCCACCGAATGAACTGTGCTGTCTCCCCCAGGATCATGGAGAACGGGCAGGAGCGGGTGGAAGTGGAGGAGGACGGGCAGCTGAAGTCTGTCACAATCAATGGTGAGGAGCGGCTCTGCCACCCAATCCCGATCAGGAAGCCCCAGGCCCCAAAGCCCCTTCCCCTAACTGCTCCTCGCTGAACTCCCCTGGGGCAGGGAAGCCAGACTGGCAGGGTTGGAGATGGTGATCCCGGGGAAGGGGGCTGGGACAGAGAATTGTGGAGTCTCAGAGGGCCAGCTAATCACCGTCATCATGTGTGGGGTGCCTGGAGTTTGCAGAGCACTTGACTATTTTTAAAGCACTTGCGCACATACCACATCCCTTGTATTCTTAAAACACCCGGGGGGAAAGCAGGGCAGTTTGCATTCGCCCTACTTTTCGTTTGAGGAGACTGAGCCTCAGCACAGCTAAATGGCCCTAACTCCCAAGTAGCCCCAGGCCCAAGGCTTTGACCTACTTACCAAAGGGTAAAGCCAGGAATGAAACTCAGGACACAGGGCTCCTGGAGCTGAACTCTTCTTCCCACGACGCTGCCACGCAGTACAGGATGGTCACCATGACTACCCTTTTATGCCCGCCGACTCTGGGAGCTCTGTGTGCTAAAGGCTCTTCATGGGCTCTCTTATTTAATCATTGGAACAATTTGATGATGCAGGCACTCACGTCATTCCCATTTTATAGATGAGGAAAGGGAGGCTTAGGGAGGTTGAGTAACTTGCCAAAGGAGACAGCTCATACCTGCTGGAGCCGAATGCCTGGCCATGCTCATAACCACTACGCTAGGTGCCAAAATGCATGCACACCAGTTCCAGAGGAGGGGCTGTGAGTGGTCAGAGTGGCTGCTGCATGAGGCCGGATTCCTGCAGCCTGGATCAGAGCCTGGATCATGGTGGCTGTTACTCCCACAGGTATCCCGGATGACCTGGCACTGGGCTTGGAGCTGAGCCGTCGCGAGCAGCAACAGTCTGTCACCTCCAGATCAGGGGCCACACAGGTCCGGCAGACCCCTGTGTCGCGACCCCCTGACAGCGACCTCTCTGAGGATGACGAGGACCTGCAGCTTGCCATGGCCTACAGCCTGTCAGAGATGGAGGCAGCTGGGAAGAAACCAGCAGGTGGGCGGGGGGCACAGCGTCGACAGCAGGGGCAGCCCAAGGCCCAGAACCACGACCCAGGCATGGGGGAGACCCATGAGGGTGCAAGGGGTGACACAGCCAAACCCAGCCCATCTCCGGAGGAGAAGGCCTCTCGCTGCCTCATCCTCTGATCACCAGGCCCAACCCACCCGATTCAGGGGGCCAGGGGTCCTGTTCACTGTCAGGAGAGCAGAGAGGGGCGTGGCCTGAGTTGCAGGAGCCCCTCTCCACCTCCGTGCTCCCTCCCAGGTCCACCCCCCTCCACCCTCCAGCGTGGAGTCAGGATTTGCTGTGCTCAGCCCATGGCTGATAGGTCCCTGGCAAAGCCCAGGGTGGGGGGCCTCAGGGCAGTGGGAGGGCCTGAGGAGCCAGGATTCACTTATTCTTATTAGACAGGGAGTTTAAAGGGGCATTAGTGGCTTGGGTCAGGCCTTTCGTGCCCAGGTCTTCTGCCACCTGTGTTGCTGATGATGTTAAGGAAGGAGGACTTGGCCTGAGGTTCTCTGAGCCAGAGTCAGCAGCCACGGCTTTCCTTATCGGGCTGCAGACAACCCCACCCTGGTTTCTGCGCAGTGTTGAGCTCTGACGTCTCTGTTGCTTCCCTCCTGGTGCTGCTTCTCCCTCGCACTCTTCTCTCTGCAATTCCCCGTGGGCCGCATCGCTTGCTTTCACTGCCGTCTGGCTGGGACTCCCTTCTTGCTTCCCCCAGAAGGCCTCTTTGTGGCGAGGAAGATTCTGTGGCCAGTAGGGCCATAAGGTCTTCCGGGGAGGCTAGCTGGGTGGGGCGGGAGCCTCTCGGCCGTCCAGATTCGGAACCGGAGCCTACTCCTCCTCCCTTCCTCTTGCTGCCTCAGCCTGCCCCAGGCCTTGGGACTAGCCAGAGGTGAGGCCGGCTAATCCTGGAGAGGGGGGTTAAGGCCAGGTTGCCCCAGGAGGGAGGCTTAGGAGGGGACCATATCCCATCCTCCTGCACCATGCATCAGGGCTCAGGGAGAGGCCACAGGGCTAGCCCAGGGCTGCATGCTCAGCTCCGTCCTCCACGGCTTGCTGCTGACCCTCTCTCCTGTCACCCCGCCCCTGCTCTCTCCCCAGATGTGTTCTGAGCTGGATGTCCGGGACCCAGAATGGCAGCACAGTTCCAACAGGACAGCGCCCAACCCTGTGCACTGGGAGGGGACCCTCCATTCCTCTCCCTCGCCCATGCTGAGCGTAGAGCCGGGCCTGGGTGGTGGGTGGGGGCTGGGTGGGAAGTAGTCTTAGCCTGTAAACGCTTCCCTGGGTGTTTGGTGCTGTCTCTTGGGGACTACAAGTCCCAGAATGCAATGCACCGTGCCTCCTTTCTGTTAGATCATGCTTGGGGGAAGTGGTGCACAGTTACAGAGCTGTGCATCTTGGGACATGTAGTTCCAGCTCTGGTCGGCTTGTTAACTCACTGTGAGATGGGGCGATCGTGTCCTTTGATTTGTCCCTGGCAGGGGTGGCAAGAATGTGGATGAAGGGGTAATGGTCTGAGCTTTGTTTCCCCTGACACCTCTTGCTAGCGCCGGGGTTAGAGTGTACCAATCAAGGCCCTGTGGCATCTCGGAGAGGCTCTTTTCCTGTGGGCAGTCCCGGGGTCTGAGAATGAGCCATGCTTGATCAGCTAAGCAGGGCGTGGTCTCAGAAGGCTGACAGGCGTGGGAGCTTGGAAGCTAGCCCTCTCAGTGGTGGTGGTGGTGGTGGGGGGCGGGAGTGTGGCTGGAATTGGTGTGTGATGGGTGCTCTGGGCATGTTGCTGCTTGTATGGCTTCTTCGGCCTCTGACCCCGCTGCCCATTCTTTCTCTCCAACACCATAGAAGCTGCCTCTCCTCCTCCCTCCCTGGGGAGCCTGGTGGCTGGGGAGGGGAGTGGTGGAGCCGGGGTGTTGCCAGACCCTGGGCCGTTGAGTCTCAGAGACCTATCAAAGCCAGCGGGGCTGAGCTCAGACCAAGAGGGAGACACTGGAACTCAATAAAGCTGAGTTTCGAGAGTTTGGTGGTGTGCCGTGTTCCCTGTGCTTCCCTTCCCGGGGTGGGGAACCCTGGGGGACCAGGGGGTGACACACCTCCCTTTATTGCCCAGGCATCCAGAAGTTGCAAGCTTTCCCAGCTGACAGCAGGAGTCCCCTCTTTGACCAGGTGGCCTTCTCTAAGTATGTTGTAGAAGTCCATGAAATGCGCATTCTTCTGCCCTCACTTCTTGGGGCCCCACAGCTGGCTCTCCCCAGGTAGCTGTTGTTCCCCTTACACAGGGTCCCACCACCCAATACTCTGCGGCACAGCTAGGACCAGACTGAGTAATGACTTGACTGAAAGCATGGGGCCAACGGAAAGCCGGGAACACGTGGTGAAAAACCTGTAAAAACCTCCTCCCAAGGCCCAGAGACTGAGTCCCCTCCACAGGTCTCCTTAGCTTAAGGCCAGTGGGCAGTGTCAGAGGCCTGCCTCTCTCCATGTGGAGTGGCACATGTCCACCCCACCCAGGGTCCAGGCCCCAAACTCATCAGGGCCCCAGGGAGGAGAAAGCCAGGTACCTCTCCCGCTTCTCTCTCCAGATACCTGCAGAGATGCCCTCCCAGGCACCTTTGACAAGCACCTTTCTATTGTCAAGCAGGGAGGTGTGGCTCCCCACCAATGCTCTCTTCCATTCCGGGATGAGCACTTGGCTTCATCTTCAGTGGCCAAAGGGTCTATATTGTATTTTTCTCAAAGCAAGGAAGCAGCCTGTCCTGAAAGAGGACTTTGAAGCCTCTATCTTGAGAGAGAGAGAATCTGCAGGTAAAGTGGCTGTTCTGCCCACTTCCGGCCTTTGAGATGAAACACCAGTGGTGCTGAACCTCAGTAGAGCACAGGTGAAGGGTGAAGGGCCCGTGGTCCACTCACTGGTCCCTTCGCTCCCTGCGCAGCACGGGTGGTACTCGCCCATTTTTCATGTGACGGGTCTGAACCCTGGCAAGGTTAGGTGGCCCTAACTCCTGAGTACCTCCATGCCCAAGGCTCTCTTGCCTCATTTCTACGTCTACCATCTTTGACAAGGACACCTCATGACATGCAGATGAGGGCTCCCCTGGGGCCATACAGGGTGGAACGTTATGGAGGAGGGGGGAGAAAGTGCCCCTTGCCCCCAGGTGAATGGCTGTTGTCACATCTCATAGGCCTGGTCTGCGAGCTGCTATCAGAGTTTATAGCTACTTTTGCTTAAGGTGTGGCGAGCACTTTGCCTGCATCACCTCATTTAGTCCTAACCTCAATCCTGCTCGATGTACATTATTCCTGAGGCCGAAGGACATGAAGCAGCCGCCCAAGAACTGAGAGGACCGGCAGCAAAGAGGTCAAGTGTGCCTGCGTTCGAATCCTAACTCCACCACTTAACTAGCTGTGGTACCTCGAGTAAGTTCTGTGCCGCAGTCTCTTCGTCTGTAAGATGGGGCTAATAATTGGTAGCGTGTCCTGAAGATTAAACAAGTTAATGGGTGTAAAGCACCTTGGAGACTGCCGGACACATAGGGAGCACAGCATAAAAAACCACTGCCTAACTGTTATTAGCTACCATTCAAGCCTTGGAGAGCGTGGCTTGGCAGCCTGGCCCTCCCATCACCCTCTGCATCTCCTGAGAAAGGCAGCAGGCCCGGCTCCAGGCTGAGGCCAGGGCTGGAGTCTGGAAGCAGAGCCGACAGAAATGCGTAGGAGTCTGGGTTGCAGCTGCACACACGACACACTAACTTTATTCACATTGATACAAAAGTAGATTTTTCTAGAAATGTTCTCTTGTGCCAGGGGGAGAGAGTTGAGTGGCATGTGGCGGAGGGAGGGCCGGGGGAGGGGGTAGGAAGGGCAAGGGCCAGAGGTGGGTCGTGGAGGCAGGTCAGCGGGCAGCAGGGGCTGGGAGAACAGGCAGAGCTGGACATGGTGGCCCCTCCGCCCCATTCTAGCCACACCGGAGGGTGGAGGGCGTCCACACAGACATATTGGGAGCATCCAGAGTGGTGGGAAATGGGGGCCAGGGAACTCAGGCAGGAGGAGGCTCTGGGGTGGAATTGTTGATTTCCTCTCCTCCTGGCCAGCTGCCAGCTCCCCCACGGGACTGATGCCAGGGCTCCCGGCGTGCCCCTTCCCACTTCCCCTTCTTTACATGCTCCTCTTGGAAGGGCTAGACATGCCCAAGAGGGGCCAAGGTGGCAGGTGGGGAAGTGAGGAGTGAGTACACAGATGCTCACATAGCAAAGAAGGAGCAGAGGCTGGGCTGCCCACGGAGGGGCCCCAAGGGTCTCACTGGGGCAGGGCCTTAAGGATGGCATTCACCTCCTCCGCCACAGCTGTCAGGGCAAATTCAAACTGGTCCTGGGGAAGGGCAGGGGGAGGAGGGTCATGGGGGGTCCTGGCCTCTGCTCCTGCCCCGGGGGTGGAGGGTGCTTTGGGGAGGTCACTTGTGGGGTGGGGGGGGAGGGAGCCCTCCCGGGGGAGGGGTATGGAGGCAGGCAGGAGAGGCCGGCTGCTGCCACTTTGGTTGGGGAAGGGTGGTGGCTAGGGTGGGTGGAGGGAGGAACGGTTACCTTGGAGCGGACGAGGCCAGGCCGCTGGTCACGGACATGCTCCAGGGTGGCAGCGATGTCAATCTCCTTCACTCCTGGGTAGGGGGAGCACGGGGGCTGCTCAGGGGGTGTCCAGAGGAGGGTAAGACCCCGAAAGCCTAGGGCATCCTGGGGTGGGAGGCTTGCAGGACTGGAGAAAGCCTGGGGGTGTGGCAACCTGCCCTCCACGAACTCCTGTGATCCCAGGGGCTGGGGAGACTCTAATCAGAGGCTGGGCTGTAGGCGAGCTGTGGCCGGGGAGGAGGGGGATCGTCACCTTTTGCCATGCGGTTCAGTACCATGTCGATGAGGATGTAGGTGCCAGTCCTTCCTGCACCGTCACTGAAAGAGGAGATGGTGACAGGCTGAGTTTGGGACCCAGCAGGAACCGGAAGGAGAGGGGGAGACTGGTGGAGCTGTTAGGGTTAGCTGGGGATGGGGGTGGGATGAGTGAGTGGAGGATGAGGGAACGGTCATAGCCCCTGGGTCCTGGGAATTGGGCCTCGAGTGGGGAGCCTGTGACCCATGGGGTGTCTCTTGGGCAGTGAGCTAACCGAAACGGATAGCCCTGGCTCTGCCCTGAGGCAGAGGCAGCAAGAGGGAATAGCTTTCTCCAGCCTCTGGCCAGGCTTTCATTCAGCAAACTTCTTATGTAAATGACAAGATGGTAAATATTTTCAACTTTGTGGGCCACGTATAGTCTCTGTCAAACGTTTTTTTTTTTTTTTCTTCAACTGTTTAAAAATAGGAACATCATTCTTAGCTCATGGGCCATTAAGAAAACAGATGGTATGCTGAATTCGGCCCATGGGCTGTAGTTTGCTGGCATCAAGGGCCCCTCCATCCCCACCCCAGCCCCCCTGAACGCACCTGCAGTGCACAATGATGGGGCAGGAGCGGCCCCGGTAGCACTTGTTCACCTTCCTGCAATAAGAAATGGGCGTGAGGTCAGGGGGCACCGGCAGAGGGAAAGGGGAACCGAAACACACACCTGAGGGCCTCTCTTTCTTCCTTTTCTCCCCACATGCCAATGGCAGAGGAGGGAAGAGGGCTGGAGACAGGAGTCAGGGCTGGAGGCAAAGAACCAGAGATAGTGTAGGTGGCACTGGGCTTGCCTCATCACTTACGAGCTATGTACCCAAGCTGTGCACCTGGAACAACTGATTTAACCTCTTTGAGCCTCAGTTTTATTACCTGTAAAGTGGGGATGATAAGAGTAGTAACTTCCTTCTTAGGGTTCTTACTATGATTATGTGAAATAATCCATGTAAAGAACTAAGTGCAATACCTGGCACACAGTAGGTGCTCATTAAATGACAGTATGATTAATAATAAGACATAATAATATTAACAGCCACCTCTGCCAGAAGTTCAGGGAGGATAGGCTTTCTGGTGACTTCAAGGGTGTCAATCTTGCCACATCCTTGCTCTGCCCCTACAACTGCCCAAGGTGTTCCGCTCGCCACCCAGGCTACCTGTGGTCCTCACCAGCAGTGAGGTCGGGTAGTAGCCCTGGGCACAGAGTTCCTCTGGCGAGGGGAGGACAACACCTCCGCTCTGAATGCGATGCTGCACCTGTCTCCCTGGATAAGTCTTGCCTCCACACTGGTGCTCCGTGGTTGGGTCATATTCAGACTCGGTCCACCTGGACCTCCGACTCTGCTGCCCTGATCACAGCAGCTCAGCAATGAGCAGGGGGTTTCTTCCTCTCTCGGTGGCCCAGTCTAACCTGCCCTTGTCCCTTATGACATTCCTGCTTTGAGAGTCACTTGCAGATTTCTGATACCTCCAATGGGCCAGGGCAAGGGAGGACCTTCTGAGGGGTTATTAGAGTACTTCAGGGGAAGCTTGGAACTTAGTGGTCCTCCATCTGGTTCCTCAAGGCTTGCAGGGGCCAGGTGACTTTGAAAGGTTTTCCAGGAGTCCACATGGTTTTCTAGCATATTGGCTGGTATATCAGGGCTGGGGTTGAACAGAAGTTGCCACAGTGGTTCCCAATCATTTAATAATAATGATAAGAAACAGTATTTAGAATTAATAGAGCCCTTGCTACGTGCCAAGCACTTAAAGCAGATTTTACAGACTTTATGCTACTGACTTTTGTAACAACCCCTAAAGTATGGGTCATCATTCTCATTTCACAGGTAAGAAAACAGACAGAGGTCAAGGAACTTGCTCAGAGTCACTTTCTAGGACTTAAAGAATTATTTTGCCTTGCCTCTGGTGGACCTTCACCAAACTATATTTATTAAGCAGCAGTTAATTTGTTCTGGGTGTCTAATGCCAACTGAGTTTACATAATCCCAGCCTAAAACAAAGAAATAGAACCTTTTGGCTAACCTGTGCAACCTTAAAACAGGTCCATGCACTAGTTCTATAAAGATTTTTAAAATGTGGAAAACAAAAAACATAGCTCTGATGCCCCTAGCGTTGCTTTTGAGAAGCCTGTGCCTCAGGCCCCGGGGACCCCAGTTAGAGACCATTGTCCTGAGGCTCGGAAACTATCCCCAGGTTCCTCCCTCAACTGCTCCCCGCCCCCACCAGCTCTGCCCCTCTGCTCTCTGCCTAGCGCCTAGAGACTTCAGGCCAGCCTGGCAAGGGGCAGAGAAGCAGGAAGCCGCCACAGTGTAGGTGAGGCCCCAGCCTTGGCAGCAGACTTCTCAGCCACCTGTCTAGAGAGGGGACAGGCAGGGGATGCTGGAGGCCTGGCCTGGTCACGGTTTCAGCGTCAGAACAGGGCAGGTCCCCCTGTTAGCCTCCTGTCCCAGCCCCCACCTGGTTCCACTGAGTCCCCAAGAATCCAGAGATCCTCCCGCACTCCCTTTGATAGTATTTGTCTCTTGCCTGAGTCCCCCCAGCCCCCGGCTCTCCCAGCAGCCTTCAGGGTGGTCCCTGGGCCCACACGTCCTCATGTCCTGTCCATGCAGCGGCCACACCTGCCAATGATCACTTTTGTGACTATGCAACTGGAGTGAGAATACTAGCTGCAGATCACAAAAATGACACTGGCAGCCGTGAGAGAGAGAGAGAGAGAGAGAGAGAGAGAGAGAGGGAGAGAGGGAGGAGGGAGGGGACAGTGAGGGGAGACAGAGCCAGGGAGAGAGAGAGCCATGTAGAGAATGAGAGATGGTGGGGGGAGACAGAGACAGAGAGGCAGAGTAAATAGGCAGACATGGGAGGGAGGTGGAGGAAACAGAGCAGGGAGAAGGAACAGGGAGAGGTGCAGAGAGGGGGAAACGTGGATGGAGGGGAAGAGTGAGACAGACTTCGAGACACAGTGATGGACAAAGAGGTGGGCGGGGGAGGGAGGGGGGAGAGAAAAGAGGGAAGGAAGAGAGGGAAAGAGAGGGAAAGACAAAGGGCAAGAAAAATAGAGGCAAAGAGACACAGAGGGATAAAGAAGGGGGATGGCAGGAGGGAGTGAGAGACAGCGAGGGGACAGCAGACACAGAGACTAGTGCTGGCCACCTGGAAGCACAGGACAGGCGGAAACAGGCAGCGGGGACCGAGGAGAGGGAGACAGCTAGAAACAAAGTGAGCACTTCTTGGGGGGAATGGGGTTACGGAGAAAGCACCGGACATGGAGAGGCAGGGAGAAAAAGAGTGCAAGAGAGAGGGAGGAGACAGCTGGCCAGCAGAGAGAGAGAGCAGACAGGGGCTGGAGTACAGCAGTGGAGGAATGGGCACAGTGAGACAGAGCGTCAGTTCTGGTTTGGGGGGTGGTGTCTGGAAGGGGGTCCAGGAGGTCAGAGTCAGTCCTGGTCTGGGGTGTCTGGCAGGGGGCACCAGTGGACCTGAGGCCGAGGCTCCAGGTCAGGCTCCAGGATCTGCCTCACCTGACCTGGGGCCCTAGGAGGACCTGATGGACTGGGGGAAGGTAAGGGAGCCTAGCTCCCGGCCCCCTGCTCCTGTGCTGCTCTCTCTCCGGCTCCTCGGAGCCTCCCCCGGGCCGCCCCACCGCCCAGGCGCTGGGGCGCTCACCTGCGGAAGTCCAGCAGGGGCCGGGTGGAGGCCGGGGTGCCCTCTGCCGGCCAGCTGAGGAAGTGGAACTGCGTGAGCGTGCGCGTCTCCTGGGTCTGCACGTTCTTCAGGTAGAAGCTCCGCACCAGGAAGTCCTCGCACCAGATGTGCTCCGACACGAGGTTCACCTGCGGAGGAGGGGGTGCAGGACTGAGCGCGGCAGGGCATCTCCAAATCCTCCCGGCCTCCCAGGCCAGTCAGATTCTAAATCCTCCAGGAAGCTCACCGGACCACCTGCCCCAACTGTTCCAGCTGTCCCCAAGAACCCTAGCTGTTTGTGTCACTTATGGACTGCTCAGGACAACTGGTGGCTTTTTCATCTAGACACAACTATTGTGAGTTTTCATTTGTTTGTTTTGGCCGAGCCCTGTGGCTTGAGGGATCTTAGATCCCCCAGGGATCAAACCCAGGCCCAGGGCAGTGAAAGCACCACTGGACCATGAGGGAATTCCCAATATTGTGAGCCTCTTGAATTCAAAGTTTCTCCTTCCTCTTCCGCACAGAGACTAGCAAAGTGTCTGTGCTACACACACCGTAAACTTCGATAAAATTCTATATTTTCATTTGATTTTTTTCTTTAACCACAAGCAAGACCAATTTTTAAAACTTAAAAAGACCGTTGTGTGCTCATCTGATGATGCAAAACTGCTATCCAGTGCTCATGAGAAACTGGACGTGTGCAATTAATGTCTCGTCTTATTGGGGGGGGGTGTCACCTCCCATTTGTCAGGAATGTTGCTCCTTCCCTTGCCTTGCCTCTGCCCAGTTCCCCCCTACCTAACTTTTCTCCTAATGAAAAAGTTTGTTTCTGTTTTAAATAAGCAATATGTGTGACTGGTGGCATTTCTTTCTTCGCTTTGGCCTCCAGGAAACTCAGATCTAAGTTAGGCTCAATAAAAGTAGGTCTCAGTCTTGGCCTTTGAGTATACTTATCTTCCCTGTCTCAAAACTGTACTCCTGACTCTTAGTTTCTTACCTTAGTTTCAGTGGTTTTATAGCTTTGTATCTGTACCTTTCATCATAGGTCCTTACAAGTGCTTTTTGGCCCTAGACTGGACACACACATACACACATGTATATGCATGTATGTGAATATGTGTATGCACACATATGTTTATATACACATATGTTCACACATGCATGAGCGGTGCACCATCCATTTTCTCCACCCCCATCATCTCCTGGCCGTGGGGTCCTGCTGACCTCATATACATGGTAGAGGGAGGAGCCCTCATCTGGCCAGTAGCGGTCACACTGCTTGACACCATCCTCCACCAGCGGGGTCAGCATGACAATGACGGTGCAGCCACTCTCCCACACCATCTAGGGACAGAGACCCAGGTAAGCTCCATTCTAACCTCCCTGGGACCTGGCTGGCCCTGGCTGGCCACAAGGGCACCTACTCCCTGGAAAAGCCCTCCCTCCAAAAGCCCACCTGCCAGAAGTCTGAGATGGTATGTGACAGTGGGCCCTGTGTGGCTATGTAGGCTGGCATCCGAGGGTCGTGCTCAATCTGGGGACGGGAAAGATACATCGTGAGCCAGAATGGGAAATGCCACTATGGAGACGCTCGGTCAAAGGGAGCGGGCCAGGGTCTGGGGGAGGCTGAGAAGCCCCATTTCCATGCTAGGATATCAGGCTCACAATTCTGGGGCCTTGGGTGGGGAAATGGAGTCTATGGGGGCAGGATGAAAAGAGGGAGGAGGTGGGGGCCACTCACAATGGGGCTGGCGTTGATGTAATCGCTCCGAGAAGGGCTGCTCTCCACCTTCAGCTTGATGCGTGCGTGGTCATCTGCACAGACCCCGCATCCCACCCCAGAAGTCCCTCCAGTCATTGGGGTCCTGGCACCTCTGCCACTCAGCTTGAGCCAGGATCCTGGCCCCGCCCCCAAGCCCTCCAGAGCTCCCAGCAGACAGAGGGCTGGGGCCGGCAGGTCAGCAGGACTCACTCACAGGGCAAGAAGTCAGGGTTGCGGTTCTTTTTGATGTTGCCCTCCCCCTGGGCGGTGGCACAGGTGTTGGGCTCCGCCTGGTAGGCACACAGGGCCCGCCACTCCTTGGCCAAGCGGTCCCGGTTCCGCAGGTGGTCCTCCATGTACGCCTGCAGGGACACCACAGCCTGGCGCTGGCCCCAACTGCCAGCCTTGCCCCTCCCACCGTCCGGTCCCCTCACCCACTCTGGGCCGATGCCCTGTCCTGACCAGAATCATGTGTCCCGTGGAGATGTCCATGTTGGCCTGGGCGGGCTCCTCGCACCAGGACGGTGTGCTGCTGTGGGAGCTGGGGCTGGCCTGGGCCGCATCACTAAACTGCGAGGACACGCTGCTCACCCGAGAGGGCTCCGGTGGACCCTCTGCCCGGTTGAACAGGGACTTTGTGGCCATGTGCTGGCGGCACAGGTCCTGCGGAAGAAGGATGGGGCAGGGTCCAAGGTCTCCTGAATCCTTCCCAACAGGGTCCTGGGCTCAGTTCAGTAGAGTCCCTAGGCTTGTCCTTGATTGCTTTTGAATGAAACCCATTTCCTCTGGGGTAGGGTCTTCTGCCATGGCTCTCATCCTTTTCGGGGCTGTTCTGCTTGGCTGGTGCCTATGTCTATGACAACCTCGGATGTCACAGAGCAGAAGCCTAGAGCCCCCCCCCGCCGCCGAATCACAGCACTGGGGAGAACTTCAGCAACCATCTGCTCTCAGTTCCCATCCATTCAAAATGGCCCCGCAGCACTCCCACTGGGGCTTCTCCAGCCCCTGCCTGGACATCCAGCTCCCCACCCTCATCCCAGGTGAGACCCCGACTCCCGAGCCCCTTCCACTCCCTCTCATCAACAAGTGTCTGGGGCTGCACACCTGGTACTCAAAGGTAGTGTCACCGTGGGCGCCCTCGGGTCCCAGTGCGGCCAGGCGCTCCTTGTCCCGCTGCCGCGCACGCTGCCGTGCACACAGGGCCACTGCCAGAGCTACGAGCAACCCGGCCACACCCGCCAGGGCCACCAGAGTAAGCAGCATGGAGCGCATAGGAGAGGTGCCGTGGGCCGGTCGCGGAAGGACGGCGGCTGCCTCCTCCCTCTGTGGGAACAAGGCTAGAATCAAGGGGGGCAGTGGTGTGGGGAGACTTAGGAGCTGCTCCCCACCCCCGTCCCACGGCCCACTCCCTGCTAGGTTATCTCCTGGGGCAAAGCTGGGAGGCAGGGGCATGGCGGTACAGGCAGAAGGACCTGGAGAGGCCGAAGATCTTCCTTCTCAATCCCCAATGAGGCAACTCAACCACATTGCACTGCCAGAGACTTAGTGGGTGACCCTCCCTAGGAGTTTTTGCATTTAAAAATGGATACAGAGAAGTATAGAGAGACCCAAGAGATCAAAGAGTAGAATGTGAGGCATCATGTTGGATGCAGAACAGAAGCATATTTTGAGTTCAGTGTCCTTTCTGTGTCATGTTTTCCCTTGGAATTTGAGACTTTGCTCTAGAGCATCTATGGACAGCTATGGCCATCTCAGGTGTGGCTTCGGAGAGAAGCCTGGACCTGCAGGGAGGAGCTGCTGGGGCCATCTGCTGGTCAGAAAGAAAACTGCATGGGGGAAGGCTGCTTTGGCAAAGCTGGGGGACCAGCCAGATAGATCTCAGCTCCTATTCTCCTGTCGTTTGCCTGCATCTCTTGTGGGCAACAAGAGCCCTCTGGGGCTTTGATTGATCCTTCAGTTATCTCATACCTGTCCCACGCCTGTCTGCAAGATCTGGAGCCCTGTCTGTGCTTCCAGTTCAGACTTCACCATCCCTGCAGGGAGGATGTAGGTCAGATTGTGTCCAGCCCCATGTGGACTCCACCCCATGTCATGCTATGCCAGGCGGCAGGCAGGGTCCATGTGGGCTGGGAATATTTCAAGGGGAGCACCAGCCACAGGCCTGGATATATACAACTCAGGCTGGGGTCAAGGAGTACTTACCAGCTTGCTTGGTCACGTCAGCCAAAGACAGGTTCTGTTCATTGTGCTGGATGCGGAAGGTAAGGGCTGGTCCCACGACACTGCCGAATAGGAGGTATGTTACTGCCTCACCCACCACAGACGCCAGATTCAAAATGAGAGGTCCTCTCTGGCCCTCTCCCTGTTAGAGGATGGGGCTAAAACCAATCAGAGATGCCATACAGGGGTGTTTGAGGCTGGGAAGATACTGGATGGGGCCAGCAGCAGGGCTGGGTGTGGCTGTACCTTCAGTGCAGCTGGAAACATCTTTGACCCGACCTTGGCCCCTTACTCACAGTTTGTCTTCCCCTCCTACCCTGAGCCCCTCCAGCCACCTCCCGCCTCAAGCTACCTGCTAGATCCCCGCTGCCCCAGCCAGATACAGCCCCACCTGATGTTGATGAAGCTGCCCGAGGACATGTGCACATGCTCAGCCAGGATCTCCAGAAGCTTCACTCCTGCAGCCAGACTCAGGGGCCTGGAGGTGGGGAGCCGGCAGAGGAAGGAAAGTGGGGACCCTCTAGGCCACTTCCTTGAAACAACCTCCAGGGGTGCAGAGCAGCCCAGCCCCGTGTGTACTCCACATCTGGACTTCTGCTCTCTGCTTCCTGCCAGGCGGGCCAGCCCAACACCCAAGGGACCAGGAGGCTGCCCCAGGCTGGAGCCCTTACTTCTGGTCAGTGACAATGTAGCCATATTCCTCTGCTGATGGTCTAGCAGAGGGCTGCCCTGCCGCTGTGGGCTGGCTCTGGCCCAGTGGACTTTTCTCCTCTCGCAGGATGGGCGTGGCAGGGGGGCCGGCAGCTTTGGGAGGCTCAGAGGATCCAGAGCTCAGCTCCTGCTGGGCTTTATTGGAGGTGGGACCAGCAGTGGGGGATCCGGGCAGGGAGGGCGTGGGCGGTGGAGGCTCCGCTGCGTCTGTGCCCTGCACCTGCTCCTCCATTGTCTGTTTAGAAGAGAGGACAGAGGTATGGTCTCTAACGGTGGAGGGGTCGGGGGGGAGGGGGTCCGCACTCTGGACGCTGAGCTCCCACAGGGGTGCTTAGGACATGTTTCTCTTTCTATCCCCAGGCCCAGGTCAGCACTGGGTACAGAGAGGGCATCCAGGAAAGTGAGTCAAATGGATGAATGAATGAATGAATGAAAAAAGGACTGAATGAGTGATTATTCATGATCAGTAATAATCCACAGGATGGGGCTGGAGTGGGGAGAAGCTCCAGAGTGAGGAAAGCTGGGGTTAGGGGAGAAGATGAACAGGCAGGCCATGGTTTTTCGACTTTTGTTTAGCCACACAACCTTAGAAATCCAACATGTGAAACGGATAGAGTGCCTCAAGCCGCAGGGCAGTCAGGAGCCCGCCTGCTCGCGTCCCCCCGCTTCCCCTAGGGACCCTCAGAGTGTGGTCTGAGATGACTGTCGTGTAAAAAAGCAGTGAATCAAGAATTCTAGCTTCTGGTCCCAGCTCTGCCTTCAACTTGAGGTGAGACCTTAAACAATGACTTGCAGCCTCTGGGCCTCAGTTCCACCAAAATGAGGGCTTGGAGGATACAGATTCTGGGTCCTGATCCTGAGATTTAGATTTCAGTCAAGGGGTTTGCTGCCGTTGGGCACTTATGGGTCAGGCAGGTGTCACAAACTCACTTTCTTGATGTCAGCTCCAATGTTTACAACCCCTCCTGCAGAGACAGGAAAAACAAGACTCTGGGCAAAGGGCCAAGGCCAAGGTCCACACAACGCCAGGTGGGAGAAAAGGCCAGAGGCCCTGAGCCTGTTACATTTGCTGTGGCCTCTTTCCCCACGTCAGTAACCAAGACCCTATCGCTGGTCTCGTCCTAAGCATGGCCTCATGCCTCAGTGCATCTGCCTTATAACTCATTGTTTTATCAACTCCTCCCTCTGTTATTGGCCACACCTCTCAAAGCTCTTCTCTGCTCAGTCCTCCCTCTGCCCATCAGTCACTGGCTTCTCCTTTTTAGTGGCCATGCCCCTCCTTAGGTCCTCATTATCTTCCGCCCAGCTTTCTCCGTGCCTCCTGGTCCCGGCTCACACCCCCTGTTGGTTTCTTTTCCTATTGCTTCCATCCTCCGGTCCTTTCCTGCTCTAACTCCTCGGCTCACCACCCCACCCCTTGCTTCCTGCCCTTGGCTGGCAATGACTCCGTGTCTCAAAAGAACTCCCTCCCCCGACCTTGGCCCTTTCCCTCTAGGTTGCTTGCTGTGGTCTTGAGAAGTGCGGCAAGAGGCCTCCACGGGGCTGGTAGTCTCTCTGCCTGGACACTCACCCAGATTTCGTCCTGCACCCTTGGGCAGCAGCTGCAGCAGGGTGGAGAGGGTGGAGAGCTGCTCTGGAGTCAGCTGACGGAGCTCCACCCCGTAGCCTGCCAGCACAGCTGCCAGCCTCTGCAGAGTCACATCTGCAGGGAGCCAGACACGGAGCTTAGGGCTGGTGCCGAGACGAACTTGTGGGATGCATTTGGGGGTGGGGGGGGACCGGTGGTACATTTAAGAACTTTTCAAACACCAGGACACTGATGCCCTTCCCTTCCCACCCTTGTCCACACTTTGGGGGAAAGAGCTTCCTGTGTCAAGACCAAACTTCAGGCCCAGCAGGGACTCCTTGATCCCCCAGCTGAAGAAGAGTCATGTCAGCTCTACTGCCCCCACTGTATCCCCACCGCCTACCTAGTGCCTGGCATAGAGCAGGTGGTCGGTAGACATTAGCTGAGTGTGTAGGTGACTTTAAGGACAAATTAACAAATGCGTGGGTAGTCAGGAAGGACCCTCCCCGCCCCACCTCCCAGAAAGCAGCCCCACAGGCAGGGAGTGGATGCTGCGTACTCTGTTACCTGGCTGCTCTTCTGGGGAAGGAGGCTTCTCCCTGCGACCCTCTAGTCCTTCCTCCTCATAGCCTTCTGAGGAGTCATCTGCCTGGCTGCTGCCCCCTTGCTCTGGCAGCCTTGGTGCCCTGGCCCTGCTGGGCACTTGTGGCTCCTGGGCCAGGTAGAGCAGCCCTGACTCCTGGAGAAGCTGAGCAGGCGGAGGCCCTGGAGGGTCCCCATAGGAACGGCCAGGGTGAGCCCCGAACGTGCCCTTGGAGGCAGTTCTGCTGAAGAGGGCTGGGGGTTCAGCCTTGGGCAGGGGGCCAACACTGACCATTCCTGGGGAGCTCTCTGAGCTCCGGGGGCCATCGCGGGAGCCAAACTGTGGGAAACCAGAGATTCGGATGAGAGCAGACATCAGGGCTGGGGGACTGGGGTTGCGGTGGGGCGGAGGTCCAGGGCTCACCTGATGGAACAAGTAGGGCTGCAGCAGGGCAGGTTCATAACTCAGGGCAGGGTGGGGAGGCTGCGGGGGCAGCAGCAGATGCTCCAGGAGAGGGGGCAGCAGCTCAGCCTGCAAAGGGGAGAGGGGGGAGCCTGCCCCAGCTCCACCCCTACCTACTGGAGGTCGAGGAAGCCGATGCTGGGGAGCAGGGGCGGAGCCAGTGGGGATGCCCTGTAAAAGCAGCTCCCCAGCGGGACCCGGTCTCCTGGGCGCCAAGCCAGATCTGGGGAGGAAAGCAAAGTGTGTGTGTGTGTGTTTATGTGTGTGTGTGTGTGTGTGTGTGTGTGTGTGTGTGTTGGTCGTGTGGGGGAGGGCGTATAGAGCCTACGAGGCAGAGATGGTGGGTCCAGGCTTAGCACAGAATAAGCCTGCTCTCTTAAGAGATGAGGTAGCCTCAGGCGAGGAGACAGTAGCATGGGGAAGGGCCAGAGGGCCAAGCCTGGGGCAGAGGTCATCGCCTCCCTGGTAAGCATGCCTGGATCCCTGAAACACAGCGGAAGAGCTGGAAGCATGAGGCTAGGGATGGAGAGGGGAGAACAGGAGAAGGGGAAGGCAGCTGGGAACCGCTCTAGATGAACTGTGTCTGCAGCTTGCCACACTGTCCCTGTGGGCATGTCCCCAAGTACGCATTCAAACACTCAGTACTGTGCGCTCTCACTCTGTTCCCCCTGCCCCACTCTGCCTTCTTCACCTGGTGTCATCATCTGAGCCCCAAGCCGTCATTTACTTTCCTCTGCTTTACAGGGTCTGAATGATGCCCTCAGAGCCCCTAACCACAAAAAGATGATGGTACCTCCTACCATATACAATTCCACATAGTAACAAAACTGAACATTAAATGACTTCAGTCCGACAAAATTCTAATTTGTTCCATGATGACTACTTTGATGCTTCTTTTAAGATACCGAATGTCCTGTATACACTGCTATATTTAAAACAGATAACCAACAAGGACCTACTGTATAGCACAGGGAACTCTGCTCAATAGTATGAAACAATCTAAATGGGAAAAGAATTTGAAAAAGCATAAATACACGTATATTTTTAAAAAACTGCAAAAAGGAACATAATTTTACACGTACTTATAAGTACTTATATATATGTCTGTGCCAATACCATGTAGTACTAATTATTATAGCTTCTCCACTCTTTCTATCTCCTGATGCATCCCAGAAATCAGTTCAAGTAATACCATTATCTGATTCATATCTGAGTCTGCTGTGGGTGAAACTTTGCTAACATATCTTTCCTATGTCAGTACTAGAGAAAAAGTAATTTGTCTTGTTCTCCTACTTTGTATCCGTAAAGATTAGCACAGTGATTGGCACATAGTATAACCCTGTATTTTTTGCTGAGTAAATGAATTCATTAAAAGACAAACCAGACCAAAAACAAAATACCAAAAGTCCAAATGTTTCAAAACAGTTTTTAACACCGTAAATCAATTATGCTTCAATAAAAATTTAAAAAAGACTTTGTTAGGCAAAAAAAAAACACAAAACAAAACAGTTTTTTTTTTTTGTTTTGTGGTACGCGGGCCTCTCACCACTGTGGCCTCTTCCGCTGCGGAGCACGGGCTCCGGATGTGCAGGCCCAGAGGCCATGGCTCATGGGCCCAGCCGCTCCGCGGCATGTGGGATCCTCCCGGACCGGGGCGCGAACCCGTGTCCCCTGCATCGGCAGGCGGACTCTCAACCACTGCGCCACCAGGGAAGCCCTAAAACAGTTTTTAATGGCCCTCTTCTGCTGGATCCCCAGGGATGAGCTCGGCTCGTGTTGGGCATGTGAGCGTGTCAGATGACTGACTACTCCAGAACCTCTTTTACCCAAGCCCCAGCCTGCTGATTTTTGTACCCATTTCCCTCTGTCCATCAGGATGATCACAGATCCACCAGCCTTGCTATGACAGAGTTGATGAGAAATGATGCCTACCTGTCCCTTGGATGGGGCTCTGCTGGGTGAAGCCTGGGGATGCGCTCCATTTCCTGGGAGATCACATACTGGGTGAGGTCATCGTGCCAGGACAGTCCTGCCAGGGAACAGAATAGGGTGAGATTGAGATTGGCTTGGGAAAGTCTGAGGGCCCAGTAACAGGGACCAGTGTAGATCAAAACTGCGCCCTCTACCCAGCAGCGTATTGAATTTGGCAGGGCAGAGGAACAGCGGAGGGGGTCTAGAGATGCGGTGGGTGATTTGAGCTGTCCTTTTCCCACACTCAGGTATAGATTTGGGAGTGAGACTGCTTCCAGTGAGACTGGGTTTAAGTCCTCTGCCACTTACTAATTGTGTAACCTTAGCTGAACCTATCTGAGCCTTAGTTCTCTCATCTGAAAAATGGGGGTTTATACCTCCTAAAATTGTTGCGATAATTAAAATACACAATACAAAATGGTTAGAATAGTACCTGACACATAGGGAGCTTTCAATAAGTGCTATTATTATAATCATCATCAATATTATTATTCAGCTTTTTTTTTTTTTTTTTTTTTTTGGCGGTACGCGGGCCTCTCACTGCTGTGGCCTCTCCCGTTGCGGAGCACAGGCTCCGGACGCGCAGGCTCAGCGGCCACGGCTCACGGGCCCAGCCGCTCCGCGGCATGTGGGATCTTCCTGGACCGGGGCACGAACCCGTGTCCCCTGCATCGGCAGGCGGACTCTCAACCACTGCGCCACCAGGGAAGCCCTCAGCTTCTTTTTATTGATCCTGAACCTTAGTTTTCTTTATTTGTAAAGTGAGAATAATATATACTTTATGGGTCTGTAGTAAAGATTAAGTACAGTCAGGAAAATAAAAGTGCTTGGAAAACTCCAAAGCACGATACACCTGTTTTAAACATTCATCAACATCATCTTATCATGAGGCAGATCTCCGTTTGACCGTTTTCCTCCATGAAACTCTGCTCTCAGGAAAGGTCAGTCAACTATTTTAAAGGGATAATCTCCCACTCTCCACCCCCATTCCTTTTTCCTTGTTTCTGGATTAATAATCTGTACTGCTCTTAACTCATATCCTGGGATCTATACCTGCTCTTTTGCCTATTAACATTAGATGAACTATCTGTGTCCCTGTATAAGGCCAATTCCTCTGCTTGAGCACGAGATTTCATCCCCTACTACCTACTCAAGAACATCTTCCCCACAGTTCTCCCCTATTTCCTACATCATCATTTTCTCCTGTTCTCTACTGAATTATTCCCATTCACATACAAACATGATGCAGTTTCTCCCATCTTATAAAAATACTGTTTGATCCCACAGTCCCCTCCAGCTATCACCCCATTTCTTTGCTTTTCTTTGTAGCAAGACTCTTTGAAAGTGTTATTTATACTGGCTGTATCCAGTTCTTTTCCTCCCATTCCCTCTTATCCACTCTATTCAGGATTTTATTCCCAACTATTCTACCAAAACGGCTTTCATCACGATCACCAGTGGCTTCTGCATATCTAAATCCAGGGTCAATTCTCAGATCTCATCTTACTTAACCTACCACCATCATTTGACACTGATCACTCCTTCCTCCTTGATACACTTCCACTTAGCTTCTAGGACACCATACACTCTTGTTTTTCCTCCTACCTTGCTGGCTCTCCCTTCTCAGACTCCCTTGTTGGTTCTGCTCCTTCTTCTGGTCCTCTTAATAATAGAATTCTTTAGGGCTCTTCTTCATAAACACACAATCTTTTGGTTATTTCATTCACCTCATGGGTTTAATTACCATCTATATGCCAAAGAATCCCAAATTCATATCTCCACTCCGGACCTCTCCTTTTTAAAACCCAATCTTATATACTCAACTTCCCACGTTATTGAATGGATATCTTAAACTCAGTGTATTCAAAACTGAACACCCCTTTCCTCAAGTTGATCCTTCTGCATAATTAATGACATGTACATCAACCTAGCTGTTCAGGCAATAAAACCTAGGTGTCATCCTTGACTACTCCCTTTCTTTCATGGCCCTATCCAATATTTCATGAAATCATGCTCACTACCTTAAAAATACAGGCAGAATTCTGTCATTTCTCATTACCTCCCTGCAACCACCCTGGTCCACGCTTATTCATCTCTTACATGAGTTACTGTGATAGCTTTTAATGTTTCGTGTTTCTGTTTCTACCATTGACTCCCTACGTTCTATTCTCAACACAGCAGCAAGAGTGATCTTTTTAAAGTAGAAGTGAGATCATGCACCCCTATGCTCAAACCTTGTGATGGTTTCCTCTTTTACTCAGAGTAAAGCCAATGTCCATACATTCTCATATAAAATCCCAGAGCATCCCTTCCCTCATTACCTACCTGACTGCATCTTCTACTCTGCCTCTCCATCACTCCTTTAGAGCCACTCTGTAGAGGGGCTCTCCATGGTGTTCCTCAAACTCATGCTCCTATCTTAGGGCTTTTATTCTATCTAGCTCCCTGGCCACCCGAAACACTCTTCCCTGAGATAACCTTCTGGGAAAGCATCCCCACCTCCTTGATGCCTTTATTTGAATTTCAGTCTCAATAAGGTCTATCTTGACCACTCAATTTAATACCACAGCTTCCTACCTCACCATTTCTGATCCCTTTATCCTGCTGTAATTGTTTTCTCCATGGCACTTATCACCTTCTAACATACTAGTGTTTTCTAATTTCTAGTGTATTCCCTCCCTTCACCCCTGAATGTAAACCCCAGTAGGCAGAGATCTTTGTTTCACTCCCTGATATATCCCAAGCACCTAAAACTACGTTTGCCATGTACAAGTACCCAATAAATATTGGTTGAATGAGTGAATTGGATGAGTGGGGTATTCTCCTGGCTGAAGACTCCAGGATTCATGGCCCTGGAGTACTCAGTCAGTTCCAGAGAGTGGGTTGGTCCTAAAGATATAAATGCTGGCCGCTTCCAGTGGTGTCTTCTAGAAGCCCCCTCTGGATTCCTCCAGAGAGTCTAAGTGTGAACAGCCTATCTCTAGGGTTCCACCCCCGCTCCTGTCTTGCCTCCTTCTCCAGTAAGGTCTGGGAAGGTGAGGTTCCAGAGTGGGTGTGATAGGAATGTTCCATGAGAGAAATCCTGGAGTCAGGTGGCCCCTCCCTTCCCCACCCTTATCTAACCAAGTTACAGTCTCCCTCCTCCAGCGCATCTAGACCTCACCTTGGGACATGAGCTGTCGGAGGACACCTTGTAAGCGTTGAAGAACTGGGGAGGTGACTTGCAAAAGGGGCCGGGCTTGCCCCACTCCCACCTGGCATTGTCCAAACAAGCCATCTAAGAGCACAAAAGTGGTGTCAGTGGTGGGGGGCTTGGACAACAGGCCTTCCCAAGTCCAGGCTGCAAATAGACAGCACTCCCTCAATCTCCTCTCTTCGCTTCAGAGAGCTCTGCCCCTCCAGTCCAGTCCCCCTTCTCTCCAAGCCCAGTTCCCCCTCTCCCTTCCAGCCCACCCCACTTCTTTCTTATTATACATCACCACCACCCCCCAACTCTGTTTTGTAAATCCTATGTTTGGGCCTCACTCACCCTGAATACAGACTTCGAGGTGAGAGCAGAGTCTGCGGTCAAACAGACAGCCTGTAGAGGACAGGTGAGCAGAGGCTCAGACACCCACACACATAGAATGGTCAGATGGATGAACAGGCTAGAAAAGGGGGAAGCAGATGGGATCCATTCTTTCATTCTAAGGAAGGCTTTAAGCTGGGAGGAGAGGAGGAAGAGTCCTCCTCTTGAGAAGAAAGCACAGGATCCGGCTTTGGATTTTAAATATCTGCAAGTCTGGATTCTTCCCCTAAAAGCCTCTGTTAGCTTAAGTGAGTAAGAGGGAGAAGAAGCCCTCCAGGTGCATGGGAATCGTGATGGTGGAGAATCATATTGATACTTCTACTCTCATAGAATTACTATGGGGTAGTTTTTGTCCAAATTCTGAGGAAAAGGGGACTTTCCTTTCCCAATCTCCACAAGCATCTTATGATGGCCTGGGGGTCAGAAGAGATGGGAACCCCAGCACACTCCCCCTTAGTGTGGGAAAGGGGTATAGGCGGGGTGTCTCTAAGGCAATGCTCCCCACGCTGTCCCTGCAGTCCGCGGCCCCTGTACTGCTGGGGCGGTTCGTGGTGCTGAAGCTCTGAGTCTGGCGCCGCTGAGGGCTTGCCTGGAAGCAGTGATGGGGGAGGGAAGGGTAACAGGGTGAGGAGTCTCCAAGGGACGTGACCTCTCCGCCATTTCAGTCTTCATCTTCCACCCTCCTAACCCGCGGCGCCACAGGAAATATCTTGCATTGGCCTCCAAGCCCGGCGGGGAAGAAGAACGCCAGACGGCGAGCTTGCCCCCTTCCCCCACGTGCGCCCCGCCCCCACCCTCCCCCTGCCCGTGAGTCAGCGCTGACTGTCTCAGTCCGCACAAACGTGAGTCAGCACCAGGCCTGGCCGTGGGGAGGGGGACGTGAGACGACCCTTCCCTCTTCACCTTCTTCGGCCCCCTCCCCCAGCTGTCCCTCTCTTATCGGAGATCAGATTACAGCCATCGGCCTCTCTGGGCTTGAAGAAAAACGCTGGCCCCTCCCTCGGCCTGATACTGTACGGAACGCTGGGACCCCGGAGCTCTCGGCCCCGACTTCTCCCGGCAGAACAGGGTTCCCTCTTCTTCCCTCCCCTCCTCCATCCCTCAGCTCCTGTCGCCACTTTTTGGCGCCTCGGAGAGACTTGCTTCTCCTGTGGTCCTGTATCCCGTCTCCAGGTCCCTCTGTCCATATGCACCCCCATTCCTTCTCCCCAAACCGCTATCTTCCCCTGAGCCCGCTTCTCTTAGGTCCCGCCCCCGAGCTCCCAGCCCCACCTCCAGGCCTACGCCCCTTTCCTCGCAGACGCCCTCTCATCTTCCTCATCTCACAGTGCCTCCCCCTACCCCACTCCACACACACATTCTACCTGAGCTCGCGACCTGCGTGACACTTCCCCCCACGCCCCCCACCGAGTTTTGCTCCCGGCACCATCCTCCCCCAATCCCATTTCCTCCTGACCGTGGGCGCTAATGGCGTTGCAGCCTCCCGGACGGCTGCCCAGCAGCATCAGGCAGAGGAGCACCCGGAGACCCCCAGATCCCCCGGGACCCCCAGGCCGCCGCGGGCGCCGCATCCTTCCGGGATCCGCGCTCCCGCTCGGCTGCCAGAGCCGCAGCGACTCGGGCCGGAGCCTGGCAGAGGGGCCGAGGCGGGGCCTGCCACTCCCCACCCACCGAGGCGGGGTCTACAGGCCCCTCTCGCGGCAACTCCGCCAACCCCAGGCGGCTGGTGACGACATTTCCACCCCCGGCTCTTGCGTTGATTTGCGTCATTCGTGGCGTAAAAGCACTGTCTTACTGGGGGTCCTACCCACCCCGTCCCTCCTACCCCAAATAGTAGGCGCTTCTCTAGAATTCGCACTTGGCCTCACCTTGACATATGCTTCTCCCCAAGGACCACCACCTGTATCACCCAGTCGCAGGGTTGGCGAGAAGGGTTCCAGTTGTGTGGGGGCCAAGAAATTTACGTGAGCCGGGTCGTATAAACCTTAAGAAGAGGAGCATACAGGTGAATACAATATGTACTCTTTCGCAGCTCAATTAATGGTATAGATGTTATCCTTAAGAGCAGGAATGGTTTTGCGTGTGTGCTCGGATTCCACTTCTAGCAATGCCACCTACTTAGGGGTATAAC
Source organism: Phocoena phocoena (assembly GCF_963924675.1). NCBI lineage: Eukaryota > Metazoa > Chordata > Mammalia > Artiodactyla > Phocoenidae > Phocoena > Phocoena phocoena. The sequence goes on from NC_089225.1 coordinate 96,824,856, forward strand.
TTTGGGCAAGTTGCTTGACCTCTCTGTGCCCAAGTTTCCTGATCTGTAAAATGGAGGTGCCAACAGTGCCTCCCTTACAAGGTGGTTGTGAAGATTTACAGGAATTAAACTCACGTGCCTCACTTAGAACAACCACTGCACTGGCATATACTAAACACTGGGTATATATTGGCTTTTGTTATTAGCCTTGGCTCGCCTTTCTTTCGCCCTCTTCCACCTCGAGCCTATCAAAATCCTATGGTTTCTGCCTGCAAAATGTTTCCCATCAGCCCACTTCTCTCTATATGATGGAGTCCATATGACTTCTCTCTTTCATGATGACTACTGCAGTAATCATCTAACGAGTCTTTTGCTTCCATTCTTGTCACCCAATAAGCTTGGGAGTGAGCTTTCTAAAGGTCAAAATTGATCACTTTACTCTCTTGCTGTTCATAAAAATTTTCCAAAATACAAAAATAAAAAAATTTAAAAAGATGGTGGTGCATGGTACTCATACACTCATCACCTAGGCTGAACAGTTATTGATTATTTTGCCATCTTTGCTTCTTTTTAGTACTTAAAAGTAAACAATAGACATTATAGTTACCTTCCAAAAGTTTCAATATGCATTTCCAAGAAATAAGGGTATTTTCCCATATAACCTAAATGCCATTATGACACCTAATGAAATTTACGGTAATTCCCGAATATCATTTAATGCTCAGTTCGTATTCAAATGTCTCAAATTGTTTCCAAAAAATGCCTTTTTTTCAGCTATTTTGTTCAAAGTAGCAGTCAGTCAAAGACCACCGTTGCATTTGGTTATGTTTCTTAATTCTCTTTAAATTAACATAAACAGTGCGTCCCCCCCCCCTCCCCATTTTTTTGACATTTTCTTGTGGAAGATACCAGGTCAGGCTTTCTTTACAACTCCCTACCTTCAGGATTTGTGACTGTTTCCTCGTGATATGTTTTCCTGTATTTTCCCTGTATATATCCTGTATGTCCCCTGTATTTCCTGAAAAATAGAACTTAAGTCTTCACTGGATCAGGTAAAAAATTTTTTAAAACAAAAAATTTACAGGTGATGCTGTATGACTCCAATTGCATCATTTCAGGAAGTGTATAATGTCTGGCTGTCCCACTGTTAGTGATGCTATAATTGATCACTGGTTTAAGGTAGAGACAGCCAGATCTCTGTCATAAAGTAGTTCCCCAGCAACTTTTCACCTAGTGGTGTTGCCATTCATTGATGATCTTTGACTAAAATGGTGATTTTCTAGTTCTATCACTCCTTTAACATTTGTTAGCTGATATTATTTCATAAAGAAGAGCATTCTCTCATCAACTGCACTTAGTTATATCCTGAGATACAATTCCAACTGGAAAGGTAGCATACATTCTTAGTTTCTTCTCTTTAACTATTAATTTGCAGAGTGATGAGTTGGTGTAATAGTTACCGCCAAGAGTGGCAAGTAAGTTTTGTGTTTTTTTAAATACATTTACTTATTTATTTATTTTGGCTGCATTGGGTCTTCGTTGCTGTGCGCGGGCTTTCTCTAGTTGCGGCGAGCTGGGGGGCTACTCTTTGTTGTGGTGCGTGGGCTTCTCACCGAGGTGGCTTCTCTTGTTGTGGAGTATGGACTCTAGGCAGCAGGCTTCAGTAGTTGTGGCTTGTGGGCTCTAGAGTGCAGGCTCAGTAGTTGTGGCACACGGGCTTAGTTGCTCCACGGCATGTGGGATCTTCCCGGACCAGGGCTCGAACCCATGTCCCCTTCGCTGGCAGGTGGATTCTTAACAACTGCGCCATCAGGGAAGTCCCTAAGTTTTAAAAAATATTTGTTATGACTTTTTATCTTTGAGCATTACTATGGAAGTATGGATTTTTATATATTCAATATGTATCAGTCAATCACAGTAATATTCAAATTGTCCTAAGTAAGTAATTAAGTGAAAGTTCCTTTAAACTCATTCTTTTTTCCTTTTGAAACGTCCCATTAATCACTGAAAGCTCCCTTGCTTTCTATCATTCCAACATGTACGAGGTTAATTTTTTTTATTCCTTGCCCTAGACATGGAAGCAGTCATTCCTCCAAAGAGACTTGGTAGCTTTTAGTAAGAACTGACTTTAGAGACCACAGTCTGGGTTCTAGGGGTGATAATGGCTACTGAGGTGATTGATGTTGCTTCTAGGTCCTTTCAGTGCACAGAGCTAGGATATTAAGATACCGTCACAAATACACACACACACTGATATTTCCAATTAAAATTTAGCTGTGATTTTTACTGAACTCTTAATTTTATACTTGTATCTCTTTATTACACTGAAAAATTTGGTTTCCCACAACATTAACATAATCATTTATCGGTTTAATCCTACTATATGCATACAGTAATTTACAAATGATAATATAGATATTACTCTACTAATAAAACAGTGAATACACTTAAGACTTTGGGTAGTTTATTTTGTCCTTATAATCCCTAGGGATATACCATCAAAATATGGTGTTCTAAAGTCATTTGAAATAATTCTTTTGTTTGTGTAGTCATTTTTACTAATCTGATATATAATTTGGTTAGTTTGTTCATTTTCAATATTAGAATTTGCTTTTATTTTTATATACTTTATTTTAGAATATGTAAAATATTTACGCTGTTTAAAAATCAAACTTATATAATAAGATATACTCAGGAAAGTCTTCTCCTCACCTCCACAATTCCCCCTGCCATCTTTCTCACTTCACCCCATTTATTTCCTTTTTAAAAAATTTGTAAATTTTGAAATATAAAAAACAGAAAAATGCATAGGACAAAAATGAACAGCTCAATAAATTATCACAAAATGAACACCCATGTAACCCAGGTCAAGGAATTGAACATTTCCAGCACCCTAAAAGACTCATTGTGTCCCCCAACCATTTCCTCTGATGTGCTCAAGAAAACATGATTCTATAGTTAAACCAGCTATTTTCTTGTTGTTAGAATGAGAGTGTTTATCTTTTGAGTTTCCTACAACCCAGACAGAAGTGGAACTCCTTCTGTCTGAAGGATAATTTTGCTAGTTATAGAATTCTAGGATGACAGTTATTTTCTTTCAGTATATTTAAGAAGTCATTTCTCTTTCTTCTGGCTTCTATTGTTGCTGTCTTGGACTTAATTATTAGACTAAATGGTGCTCCTTTGAAAATAATCCCTTCCTCCACCACATTCACAGCTGCTTTTAAGAATTTTTCCTTTGTCTTTGTTTTCCTGCAGTTTTGTCATATTTTCTGTCTTAGTTTTAGTTTTTTAATATTTTGCTTAAGATTTGTTGGTAATCTTGAATCAGTGGATCGATATCTTTCAACAGTTTTGGAAAAATTTCAGCCACAATCTTTTAAAATATTGCTTATGTCCTATTCTCTCTCTTCTCTTTCTGGGATTTCAATTAAAATGAATAGTGGACCTCCTCACTGAATCCTCTTGATTTCTTACCCTTTTTTCTGCATTTTCCACCATTTGCCTCTTTGTATTTTTTGGAGGGAAGGGCTAAGTTTCTTGTGACATATCTTCTGGTACACCAGTTCTCTTTCAGCTGTCTCTAATCTGTTATTAACCTATTCAATTAGTTTAAAATCTTGGTTCTTACATTTTTAAGTTTTAGAATTTCTGTTTGATTCTTTTTCTTTTCAAAGAACCAGTTTTGAGTTTTATTGATTTCTCTTTATTATTTTCCTGTTTTCAATTTTATTGATTTCTCTCTCATTTTAATTATTTGTTTTCTTCTGCTTGGTTCAAACTTAAATTGCTCTTCTTTCTCTAGTTTCCTAAAGTGCGAACTTATTTTATTGATTTTAGATCATTCTTATTTTCTAATGTATGCATTCATTGTAGAAATTTCCTTCTAAGCACTGTTTTCACTTCATGCCACAAATTGTGATAAATTATATTTTATTTTTGTTTATTTCAAACTACTTTAACATTTCTCTTGAGATTTCTTCTTTGGCCCATGGATTGTTTAGAAAGGTGTTGTTTTCCAGATATGTGGAGATTTTCCAGCTATCTTTTTGTTATTGATTTCTAGCTTAATTCCATTGTGGTCTAAGAACGTATTCTGTATGATTTCTAGTCTTTTAAATTTGTTAAGGTGTGTTTTATGGTGGTCTATCTTTTTTTTTTTTTTTTTTGCGGTACGCGGGCCTCTCACTGTTGTGGCCTGTCCCATTGCGGAGCACAGGCTCCAGACGCGTAGGCTCAGCGGCCATGGCTCACGGGCCCAGCCCCTCCGCGGCATGTGGGATCTTCCCGGACCGGGGCACGAACCCGTGTCCCCTGCATCGGCAGGCGGACTCTCAATCACTGCGCCACCAGGGAAGCCCATATGGTGGTCTGTCTTGATGAATGTTCCATGTGAGCTTGAGAAGAATGTGCACTGTGCTGTTGTTGGGTGGTGTATATTCTAAATGTCAGTTAGATCAAATAGAATGATTGTTCTGTGCAGGTCATCTGCATCTTTCCTGAACTTCTGCTTGCTGGATTTATCAATTTCTGACAGAGGAGTGTTGAAGTCTCCAATTATACAAGTGAATTTTTCTATTTTTCCTTTCAGCTCTATCAGTTTTTGCCTCATGTATTTTGACTTGTTTGATTCTTTTAAAAAATCTTCCATATTACTTTCTGTGGTTTCTAGATCCTTGTCAAAAGTTACACTTTGGCTTTGATATGCTTGAACATAGTAAAGCACAGTTGTTTTGCTTTGCAATCATTGGATCACTATGGGTCTGTTTCTGTTATCTATTGTGCAGACTATAGTATTTGAAAAATTTTTTGTAGAAATAATTTAAGGTCTCAGAGGATTTTCATTTACTTCTGCAGGTGCCTAAAAGCACTAGCAATCTGATATAACCTTAATACAATTACAAGGACATGCTGCGATCTGAGCAAGGGTAGATTGACTTCCATTTTCCCCTTATTTCTAGAGTTAGCTTCTTGGTCCCAGACCAAAACAGAGAGCAGTTTACTCGAATTCTTCCTTTCACAGGCCTGGACACTGACATCTACTACTCTAGCTGCATAGGCTGTTTAAATCAGCTTTCTGTCTGCTTCTTAAAATGGAAAATTTCCCCAGTCCAAAGCAACTGTGAACATTGGGTTTACCACCTCTGGATTCTGCTCCTTTCCTGCATCTTGACCTGAGTCAATTACTCCTCGCTCTTTCTCTAGCTCCTTGATGCTTTTTTTTTTTTTTTTTTTGCGGTACGCGGGCCTCTCACTGCTGTGGCCTCTCCCATTGCGGAGCACAGGCTCCGGACGCGCAGGCTCAGCAGCCATGGCTCACGGGCCCAGCCGCTCCGCGGCATGTGGGATCTTCCCGGACCGGGGCACGAACCCGTGTCCCCTGCATCGGCAGGCAGACTCTCAACCACTGCACCACCAGGGAAGCCCTCCTTGACGCTTTTAAGAAGATTTTGGATACTTTTCCATCCAGCTTTTAAGGTATATTAGACACCATTTATTGTCCCATTTTGCATCCTCTTGGGTTGCCTTTAATTCTAGCCATTACTGCAGCCACAAGCTAGAAGCAGGTGTAATCTGATACCACCTGCCTCACCTGCACTGCAGATCTTTTGTTTTTGGCCTGGGTCCTCTCTGCTACCACAGCATTAGATATCCTTGGGACTCTGCTCAGACATTCTCATGCATGAAAAACCTGGATATATGAGGAAATTAACATCTCGTAGTGCAATCCTTTATCCAGTGGGGGATGGGCCCATAGGATAAATACTTTCCTTTTCTCTGTCTCAGAGGACAGTTCTGAGGTGCATTGTACATGATGCCTAAGAGAGTCCCCACAAGAACTTACCTCAGTTGCATATAACTCCTTAATGCACCCTTCAATAGCTTTCCAAGCCCTCTGTTTCACCCTTCCCATTCTCTCACTCCTCATCTTGAAATTTAATCCCAATCTACATGACCCCCATGCAAGCCCTTACTTCAGGCTTTGATTTTGGGAGGAATCAGACAAGCTGTCTTCCGCAGGCAGAGATGGTATGAATCACGTAGTGCACCGTTACCAGAAACAGAAGTTGAGAAAAAAAAATTAGATCTAGGAGATATTGCAGGGTACTTAATATATTGATGAAAATAATCAGGCATGCAGGGGAAGAGAAATGATGTAGGAGAGAACTGCTGTTGTGATGTCCTTGAATAGGCTTTTGGCTTTAACCTTTAAGCGTACATCCAGGGACTTCCCTGGTGGCACAGTGGTTAAGAATCCACCTGCCAGTTCAGGGGACACGGGTTTGAGCCGTGGTCCAGGAAGATCCCACATGTCGCGGAGCAACTAAGCCCATGCGCCACAACTACTGAGCCCACATGCCACAACTATAGAAGCCTGCATGCCTAGAGCCCATGCTCCACAACAAGAGAAGCCACGGCAATGAGAAGCCTGCACACCACAATGAAGAGTAGCCCCCGCTCGCCACAACTAGAGAAAGCCCACACACAGCAACAAAGTCCCAATGCAGCCAAAAAAAAAAAAAAAAGACTACATCCGTTTTCCTTCCCCAACCAACGCTCCAGATGTCCCTGCTCCATGCACAGCATCATTATTCACTAAGGCAAAACATCTCTAACAAAAACAAAAATCACCTGTATTAGTTCCCTAGGGCTGCTGTAACAAAGTACCACAAACTGGGGAACGTAAACAATAGAAATGTATTGTCTCACAGTTCTGGAGGCTAGAAGTCTAAAATCAATGTGTTATAAGGGTTTGTTCCTTCTTGGGCTAGAAGGAGCTGTTCCAGGCCTCTCTCTTTGGCTTGTTGGTGGCCATCTTCTCCCTGTATCTCTTCATGTCATCTCCCCTCTATGCATGTCTGTCTCCAAGTTTCCCCTTTTTTAAGGATACTAGTCATACTGGATTAGGGCCCACCCAAATGACCTCATCTTAAATTGACTAATTATATCTGTTAACACTCCTATTTCCAAATAAGGTCATGTTCTGAGGTACAGGAGATTAGGACTTCAACTTATGAATTTGGGGGGGGGGACAGGATTCAACCCCTAACACTTGCCAAGGCCTATTAATTCATCCTTCAAGATATCCTTCTTATATGTCCTCTTTCACTCAAGTTCAGGTCCTCGTGTGGCACACTGCACTATTTCAACAGTCTTTCTAGAATGTTGCCACTTTTCTCCTACTCCCTAACCCATCCTTCTACAGAAGTGTGAGATTGTTCTTCCTAAGCTCAGCTTTCATTGTGTCACTCCCTTGCTCAACAGACCTTCAATGGCTTCCCATTTTCTATCAAATAATACGATCCAAATCATATAATCTGCCCCTCTACGATAAGAGCTAAACTTACCTTCCTTTTAAAAATGCTCATCTTCTTCTCTCCATTTTCTGTCTTGGAAAGAAAGAGGGAATGAATGAGGGGGAAATGTGGGTGAGTAGCAGGGGTTGCCCAATTTAATGAGAACTAGGTACAAACGAATATGACTGGTCTAGTGTTGGGTTTAGGTCCATTCCTGAACACAACGAATAGAGGGGGAGAGGGCAAAAACAGCAGCATGACCAAGAATCGGGGCCATCAAGAACTAGTCACTTAATTTCTCTGGGTTGCTTAAATGGATGAGATGTGTGGCCAAGTCCCAGTTCTTTAGAGAAACTAAATTTTGGTATCTGCCCACGTGCTTACACGTCTGATGTATGAGAGTCTGAGTATGAGAGTACCGTGGGAAGTAGAAAGCTTTGCAAATAGGACATTCTGGTATTTGGCTGAGCTGAGCACAAGCGATCAGATTACTCCCTCCCTTGTAAGGTTTTACGCTACCAGGAGCAAACTGGCAAGAGTCGGCAAAACACTTAATGTGTGTACGCTTTGATTACAGCACTTCTGTGTTGATTCTCGAGCGCACAAAGAGTGAGAGAGCCCTGGCAGGGGCTGTAATAGTGGAGGTGGGAGACCCTCATAAAACAGCAGGGTCCAGGCCTGTCTGACATGGAAGGATGGGCAACTAGACCACACAGCATAGCTGGATGTGTGTAAAGAAGGCTGCCATTCCAGCTGTGGTCCCATCCTCGCTTTCCTCACTTCGGGAATGGTCACTGGAAAGAAAACAAGACAGAAGCAGCCTCTGGCAGCAGTGAGGGGCTGTGCTCTCCTCACTGCAACCCTTGTTCTGGTCCCACCTCTCTCACTTTGAAGGCTGTGGCCAGGTCCAAACCCGATCCATCCTGCCTCAGGGCAAGTCACAGAGAGTTTGCATCTAAGTCACTTTAATGATCCAGATTTCGGTCATCCTGGAACTTCCCCTCCAGAGGGCAATGGGGAGGGCACTGGGGCAAAGCAGCTTTGCATTAGGTCTCAATCAGCGACAAGGTTGTGGCCCACAGTGGGGGGCGACTCAAAGAAGCCCTAAAACCAGAAGTAAAGGATTGGAACCGGTATGTGGAGAGGTGGCCCTTCCCTCACCTACTCTCCCGCAAATGCTTCAATAACACCCTGATTTGAGTCAACTCACAGTGACTCAACCCATCGACTGAGTGCCTGTCCCCTTTGCTCCCACACAGAATTCATAGACTTCTCATCCGCTGATTTTCCCTTGGGCTCAGGCTGGAGAAGAACGGCAACACCTTGTTTGCTTTCACGAAGGCACGGCAGCAACCGGTCTCTCACAGGTGGGTCTGTCACTTAGCTCTGAGTGTGTGGACCCAGTGACCAACCTAAGCTTAGGAAGCTCAGCTGCCATCTTACGGGAGTAGGAACTAGTTTCCTAGGAGAGCGTGAGAGGCTGGAAGCCCCCAGAGGTGCAGGCTGCCCCTGGATGGAGCACATGGCTAGCTGGAGATGCCGGCTCCGCTGCCACCACCCCAGTCCAAGCCACTTCAGTCTCCCCTGGACCAGGATGATCGGCTCTTTACAGGACTCTCTGTTTTCACTCTCGCTTTTCTCACAATCCATCCCTGATACCGTTAGAGTGAGCTTTTAAAATCATATCACATTATTACATCCCCATCCTTAAAATTTCCTAGTTAACTTGCCACTACCCTTGGAATAAAATCCAAACTTTCACCATGACCTGTGAGCCCCTGTGTGGTCGACCCCGAGCCTACATCTCCAACCTAATCTTCTACCACTGACTTTCCCTCAGTCTTGCTATGGTATCCTTCTGTCAGGGCATTTGTCATTGCGGTGCTCTCTTCCTGGGAGGCCCTTCCTTCATATCTTCCACTGGCTGCCACCTTCTTCTAATTTAGGTCTTAGTTCAAAAAAGGACTTTTGTCAATATGGAGGAGTCTGATGTTTGGGGCAGCACAACCCACACTGCAGTCCCTGAGAGGAAGGGCAGGGACTGTGTAGGGGAAAGGGCTGGGAATCAGGAGACCTGGGTCCAGTCTTAGCTCTGCCATGAACTTGCTGTGCAGCCTTGAGTAAGTTGCTTGACCAGCCTGGGCCCCAATGTCTCATCTATAGATAGATGGGAGTGCTAAATGGGTGTTTTCAATCTGGATTCCCAAGAGTTCAAGCATCCTAGGTAGATAACTCCGAGCCTTGCCTGGTTGACTTACCCAGGCCACAGAGTAGAGCAAGGTAGGGAAGAGGTGAATGTGAGGGCCTCTGGGCTACGTCTCCCATTCATCCAAAGGAGCCTTGCTATCACTTGCTATATACAAGGGAGTACATGGAGAAAAGGAGAACTTTTTACTTAACATTGAAAACTCTGCAGTTTTCTATGCCTTTGGAAATTCAGTGCCTGTGAATGATCCTATAGATCATTTCACCCTTAGAGACTCCCAGCACCTGCATCACACCCCCCAACCTTTCATATGGATGCCCACAAGTAGTCTGAGAGAGACAGGAAAATGCACCTTCTGTGTTCACACACCAATACCCATTTCCCTCCTTCACACCTGCCTCCCTCATTTAAACATGTCCTTGGTGATTCCAACTTCCCTAGAAAAAGTGAGCCCCTCACCTTGACAGGGTTGGTCAGCTCTCGTTTCAGGGCCTTCGAAACCACTTTGGAGGTAAAGCACTGATCCCTGTTCACCTTGACCACTGGGGCCTGTGAGGAGGGAAGCCAGGAGTCAAGAAGGAGGCAGAAAAAAAAAAAAAAAAAAAGAAGGAGGCAGAAAAGGGTGACAGGGCCCCAGAGGGAAAGAGATGGGACCCAAAGTCAGAGCTTTAAAAGTCTTGAGAAGACACATGAGTCTCACCTTGGGGAATAGGAGTCGAAGTTTCTCCCCTTGCTTGCTCCTACAAGAGATGGGGATGAGAAATGGGACCTAGGCTTGCGAGCACCTCCCTCGTCTCCCTTTGCAGGTGTCACTAGTGGTTCATGGAACTGTTTCTTGCAGATCCCAGACAGGACTTCTGAGTCATTCTCAGAGTGCTCCTGGCAGCTCTTACCTGCAGTTTTAATGCCCGTTCCCTCCCTGTTCTCTCTGTCCACCAGACATCATGGACTGACCATAGGCTTCACACACCTCACCCCAGTGGTTTTGGTGGGAAAGGCTTCTTGCCCCATCCTCACACATGGATCCTGGGGGTGGGGTTTGCCAATGTGCCCCATCTTCTGTGTCATCACATCCTGGGTCATGTCATCCTTCCAGAACAAACCTGCAGGTTGAAAGGAGGTGGTGAATTAATACCTGGGACGCTCTGACTGGCCCACTCCAGAGACCAGAGTGAGGTCAACACTCCCCTTCTCCCTCAAGTAGCCAAAGGATCACAACTTGTGGAGAGAATGAAATGAGATGGCATATAATAAACATTCAGTTAGGATTAGGACTGTACTCTTTTTGCTGACTCATTTGATGCTATTGTGAAAATTAAATGAGATTAGGGATGTACAGAGTGCTGAGAAAACTCTAAGGCAGTGATTCCCAAACTTTAGAGTACATCAGAATCTCCTGCAAGGCTTGTTAAAACACAGATGGCTGTTCCTCCCTCCTAGAGCTTCTGATTCAGGAGGCCTGGAGTGAAGGTCATGAATTAGCCTTTCCAGCAAGTCTCCTGGTGATGCTGATGCTACTGGTCTGGGGATACACTTTGAGAACCACTACTTTAAGGCATTTTACACATATCAGACATCAGTAGTGGTAGTAGTAACATGAACTCAAGCCAGATTTCCTATCTGATTCTTCTCCCATTCATGAAACTCTGCTCTAAGGAAGGGTCAGCCATCTGCCTTCAAGGGAGTCCCCACTCCCTTTCCTTCCTCTCTTCTATTTGTCATACAATTTGCTCTGCTTCCTACTCAGAGGCTTAGGGGTGTGTGTGTGTGTGTATTCTCCTGGATGAGGACTTAAGGATTCCTGGCTCTGGAAAAACTCAGATAGTGCCTGGAGTTGGGGCTAGTCCCAAGGAGTTAGATGCTGACCTCTTCCAGGGGCTTCTTCTAGAAGCCTCTGCTGGGCCCTTCCAGGGTGTTCAAGGGCAAACAGCCTGCCCTTCTACCTCCATCCCCATTTTGGTCTCTCCCAACTCTCCATGAGGTAAGCATGACAGGAAAGTGTCAAGTAGAGACATCTGGGGCTGAAAACCTGTTCTCAGATCAAAAAGCCCCTCACTATACCCCTGTATCTGACCAAGCCTCAGCCTCTCTTCTCCAGCTCTTACTCACCTTGGGGCATAATCTGCTGGAGTACAACTTGCAACTGCTGGAAGACTGGGGTGGTAAATCCTTGGAGGGTCCAGAGGTGCCCCACTCCCACTTGGCCCTGACCATCTAAGGGCAAAATAGTGGTGTGAGAAAGGAGCTTGACCAGAAGCCTTCCAAATCCAAGCTGAAGGAAAGCAGCTTCCTTCCACTATCACCCCTGGGTTCAGTGGTCTCTGTCCCCCTCACCAGACCCCCACCTCCTTTCAAGTCCTCCTTTTCATTTTTCCTTCCCCCGTCACCACCTGCCCTGTTCCTCAGCCCCTGCACCTCATTCACCTTTGGTACCAACTTCCAGGTAAGAACCAAGCTCCACAGGCAGCCTGTGGAGGGTGAGGTAAGAAGAGACTCAGAAAGCTACACACATAGAATGGATAATCAGGTGAACAGGTAGGGCGTGGAGAACGGGTGAACTGCATTCAGGGAAGGCTTTGAAGCCTGGAGGGGATTGGAGAGGACGCCTGGAATCCTTCGAGGAAGGAAATATTGGTATGTATAGGGTTTGAGTGTCTGGATCCTTGTCCTGAAAGCCACAGTTTGCCCGACTGTGCAAAAGGGAAGGACGGGGATGGAGATAATTCCTAATGCTATACACACTTGCCTCATTCCAGGTAAATGGGGTAGGGTTGGAGTTGGGGATTTTTGTTTGTTTGTTTTTCTATAGTGGAACTACCATGAGTCATCATGAAAAGGGAATTCTCTTCCCCAGTCAAATGGACCCTAATATCATTTCCCTGGCTTTAGGAGGGAGCAGAACCTAATACTGAGAAGGAAAATAGCTTCTGGAAGGAGAGAGCTTCTCTGAGGCAGCGCTCCCAGAACTGATAGAAAAGTGGTGACCCAGACACCCTCAGTCAGACCCACAGGGCACCTGGCGCTGTCCGTGGTGCTGAGCGCTGGCCAAAGCTTGGCATGGAGGCGGCTCTGGGCAGTAAAGAGAGCGAGTCATCCCCACAAGTCTTGCCGGTCCTCTCCCACCCCACGCGTCCCGCCCCCCGCCCCCAGGTCACCTCCTACAGTTTTTCGCGAGTCCTCTGCATTGGCCTCTAAACCCAAGAATCGGGCAAGGAGAGTTGGCATCAGGCTAGGAGTCTGCGCCGTCTGCCCCAAGCGCAGGGCGCTGGAATCCTCGAGTTTGCGCAGTCGGTCTCTGGCTGCTCACACGTGTCAGCGATGGTCTACCCGGTTGGCGCAGAGTGAAGGGGGAGGAAGAGGATGGATCCTTTCCCCCTCCATCCTTTTTTACCCCATCCTAGCCTTCCCGTTCTTACCGGAAATTGGATCGCAAACGCCAGGCTCTAGGGGCTTATAAAGAAGCCTTGGGTCATCCCTCGGCCCAGCCTTCTCTCCGGAGCCCGATATCCGCAGCCCCTGCTCCTATTGTGCAGAGATCCTGGTCCCCTGACTATCCCTCAGCCATGGGCATCTCTTCCCTGGCCCCTCAGCGCGTCCTCTCTTGCGGCCGCCCAGGCCGGTTCTACTTCCCGCTGGCCCTGTGTGTTTCAGTCCTTCTCCCGAATCCCCAATCTTCCCGAGTCCGCTTCTCTTAAGTCCGTACCCCATACACCGAGCCCCACGCCAGGCCTGCGCCTCTTTCTGCGCAGTTTTCTCACCCCTCAAACAGATTCCTTTCCTCCTAAGTTCCTAACCTTGAGGCCCCCGGACCCACTTCTCTCACAATCGCTCTCTGGCCCTGCCCGCACCCCCCAGGTGTCCTCCTGACCGTGATCACTAACCGCGGCCGCTCCCTGGGCGGCTCTTCAGCAGCAGGAAGCAGAGGAGCCGCCAGAGCCCCCGGAAGCCCCCAGGCCACAGCGGGCGCCGCATCCTCCCGGGCTTGGTGCGCTGGCTCCTCACCAAATCGCAGATGAGGTAGAGACAGCTGCTGGAGGGACTGAGCGGGGCTGTCGCTTCCCACCCGCTGGCGAGACTGGATCTGCACAAAGCTCCCTTGGCAGCGGGACCAATGGCCGGCGGGCCCTGTCCCCTGCGGACGCCTACCCAACCCTTACTTCCCTACCTCCCCACAGGCCACCCCACCTTACTCCCAGGAGCCCACTCCTTTTTTACATAAACCAGGTCCCGAGGACTACCGCCTCTACTCCCAATCCCAAGGCTGGAAAAACGGATTGCATGTAAAATGTGGGTGCGAATTGTACCTGCCTCATAGGTTTGTTGCGAGGATTAAATATGAACAGCGACTGGATAGTCGGCGCTCAATGAATCTAGTCTATTTTTATTATCCTGCTGCTTACTTCACCCTTACCCGCCTTAAAACCTTCAGCAGTCACGGGTTTGACCTGCTGAGTATATGCACATCCATGACTCCTCCACATCCACTGCCATCGCCCAGGTTCAAACCACTGTATTTTTTTTTTTTTTTTTTTTGCGGTACGCGGGCCTCTCACTGTTGTGGCCTCTCCCGTTGCGGAGCACAGGCTCCAGACGCGCAGGCTCAGGGGCCATGGCTCACGGGTCCAGCCGCTCCGCGGCATGTGGGATCCTCCCGGACCGTGTCCTCCCGTGTCCCCTGCATTGGCAGGCGGACTCTCAACCACTGCGCCACCAGGGAAGCCCTACCAAGGCCTTTTAATTTTGGGAGTCCTGAACCCCAAACTTGGTGTCCCAAACACTGTGGAAGCTGCAAAAAAAAAATCCCTGTTCAGATATTTGACCTTTCCACTAGGTTCCTTAAAATCTTGCCCTGCACTTGTGCCATTTAGAAGGTATCTAAGGATGTGAGGGGGATTTGCATGTGGATTTTGGGTTCCCCTCTCTGTAGCTCACTCATTTCCCAGAGTTCTTGCTCAATTTCTACCTGCTCTGGCATTCCTGTACTCCAGCCACTACTTCCTTGGCCATTCAGACTTCCACTCTCTGCCTTTCGTGCCTATTTCCCCTTGTGCTACAGGAAACCGTGAAGTATCATTAGGGGAAAAGCCTGTTAAATGTGGAACTCATTGGTTGCGGGGGGAGGTTTTCCCTTTTTTCAAGGATTATATTCCCTCTAGTTTTTCTTGCTTGGCTGGTCTCCATGTTTTCATACAATCACTTTTATATTTTGTCTAGAGTATATACGTTAAATGTTAATGGGAGGGTCTGACACAAGCTATTTTATCATGCCAGGAACTGGTTATCAATGATTTGTGTTGTACATAATATTCAAAAATTGTTTACAGAAATAATTTAGACCTAGGAGCAAAGGAGTGTGAGCCTGCTTTGAGAAGTACAGTGCTACAAGAAAAAGGGACATATTGGTCTTTGGGTGGCTTGAACAGAGGTGGGTGTGCTTCTTTCTCCCTTTTAAGATTTCAAACTACCAGAGAAATAGCTATCAAAATGATCAATTACATGTGCATCGATACTGCACTTCTTTTCCCTATTCATTGGAGGGGACCCTAATGTCGAGAGTAATATCCTCAGAAGACCAAGCAGTTTATCAGGCCTGTTGGACTTGGAGTTCAAGGGGAGGAATTTCCTTTCCCAAGGGAAAAAAGACCACCATAAAGTGTGGCAGGTGGGGGGGGAGGGGAAGTGGATGAGGAAAAATGACACTTCAGCTGTGGTCCTACCCTGCCCTGCATTCACGTTATGAATGATGTCTGGAAAGAGAAAGGGATCGGAAACCAGGCTTCCAGCTGCATTACATCCCCACCCCAAATGTCCTCTCTGTTCTGATCCTATATATTTTACTTCAGAGGCTCTGCCTGGAGCCCACCTGTGCTACCACCGGACAAGACCACAGAAAGGGTTTTGACAAGAACCCGCTTAATAAATTCAGAAGCAGGTTGTCCTAGAACTGCTCTTGTAGATGGCAGTGCAGGGGGCGGAGGATAGGAATGTGTCAACCAGCTGCAAATTTTGCTCAGAGAAGAAAACAGTTTAAAGAAACCCTAAAATGGTGGGAAACAAGGGATTTTGAATTTGTGTATATATGTGCTAGATTATTCCCCCTCTAAAATGTAAACTCCCCCTCCCCCAATAAATAACAGGCTCTAATAACAGCCTTGATTTGGGCAAGTCCTGAGGCACAGTGACTTAGCAACTGCCCCACAGCTGGCCTCACCTTGGCTCCTGTGTTTGATCTTCTCTCCAGCCCCTGATTTTCCCTTAGATTTAGAGCCAGTCAAGGACCTTAACCTGGAGAAGAATGGCAGATTCTTGTCTGCAGACTTTACACCATGGTAACCAGTTCTTACCGTGGGGCTCAGTCACTCAGTGCTCCTGAGTGTCACCCTAGCAACTGATCTGGGCAAAGGAAGCACAGTTGCCATGGTGAGAGGAGTCAGAAGCTGTTCCCTCGGTGAGTATGCAGGTCTGGATTCTCCTTGAGGCTCAGGCTCCTCTGGGTAGAGTTCATGGCCAGCTGGAGGTGCTCAGCCTTCTGCAGTTGCCCAGCTGAAGCCACCACAGTGTCCCTTGAACCAAAACAATACTTCCTAACAGATCTCTCTGTTCCACTCTTGCCCTCTATCAGTACATTCTCTGACAGTGCTAAGGTGGTCTTTTAAATTATCATTCTATTCATTTCTTTAAAATCCCTGGTGATTTTCTTCTGCCCTTTGTGTAAGAACTAGTACTCTATACTATGACCTGCAAAATCCCATATGGTCAGTCCTGGGCCTACTTCTCCAACCGCATTTCCTACCACTAGCTGTTCTGTTTATTTTTCTTATGTGCTATTTAAAACTACAAAATAAAATAGCCAAGTTAAAAACTCGCTGGATAGGCTCACTAACAGAATAAGAATGACAGAGGAAAGTGTTAGTTAAGTTGAAGATGGATCAATATAAATGATCCAATCAGCACAACAGAGAGATAACATTGGGGAAGAAAATTAGCAGAGCCTCAGGGACCTGTGGGACAATACCCAAAGTTCAACATTCATGTCATTGGAGTCCCTGAAGGAGAGGAGAAAAAGGGTAGTACATAAAAAATTATTTGAAGAAATCATGGCTGAAAACTTCCCACATTTGTCAAAAGCCATAAACCTACAGATTCAACAAGTTCAGTGAACTCCAAATGGGATAAACCTGAAGAAATCCATGTCCTGATACATCATAATCAAACTTCTAAAAACTAAAAGCAAAGAAAAAAATCTTGAAAACAGTCTGAAAGAAAAACAGCACATCACTTAAAGGAGAACAATAATCCAAATGACTGTGTATATTTCATTATAAATGATGGGAGCCAGAAGTGTAATAACATTGTTTAAGTGGTGAAGAAAGGAACTGTCAACCCAGGATTCTATATCCAGTAAAATGCACTTCAGGAGGGAAAGTGAAATAAAGAGGAAGAAAAACTAATTAATTGTCAGCAGACCTGCTCTTCAAGAATTGCTAAAGGAAGTTCTTTGGATAGAAGGGAAATTATATCTGAAGGAAACCTGAAACATAAAGAATAAGGGAGAGCAATAGAAATGGGAAATATCTGGGTAAATATTATAGACTATTCTTTCCCTCTTGAATCATTTAAAATATGTATGATGGGGCTTCCCTGGTGGCGCAGTGGTTGAGAGTCCGCCTGCCAATGCAGGGAACACGGGTTCGTGCCCCGGTCCCGGAAGATCCCACATGCCGCGGAGCGGCTGGGCCCGTGAGCCATGGCCGCTGAGCCTGCGCGTCTGGAGCCTGTGCTCCGCAACGGGAGAGGCCACAACAGTGAGAGGCCCGCATACCGCAAAATAAATAAATAAAATAAAATATGTATGATGGTTGAAAGCAAAAATTATAACATTGTCTGATAGAGGTTTCAATGTATGTAGGTGTAATTGATTCTAATTGACCACCACAACAGAAATGGGGGAGAGTAATGGGACCTGTATGCTGGTGAGATTTCTACATTCCACTTGAGATGGTAAAACAGTGATTATAAGTAGACTGTGAAAAGTTAAGCATGTATACTCTGATCCTTAGAGCAACCACTTAAAAAACCATAGAAAGATAGTAAAATACACAGTTGATACACTAAACTAGAATACTAAAAACTGTTTCAATAATCCAAAATAAGAAAGAAAAGGGGAAGCACATAATTATGGAGGTTGAGAAGTCCCGTGATCCACCATCTGCAAGTAGAGAACCAGGCAAGCTGGTGGTATAATTCAGTCTGGGTCCGAAGCCGCAAGAACCAGAAGCACTGATATCCAACCAAACTCAGAAGATGGATATCTCAGCTCAAGCAGAGATAGCAAATTTTTAATGTCTTTTTTTTTTTTGCTGTACCACGAGGCATGCGGAACTTCACCAACCAGGGATCGAACCTGCACCCCCTGCAGTGGAAGCACAGAGTCTTAACCACTGGACCACCAGGGAAGTCCATAGAGACAGTGAATTTGTCCTTCATCCACCTTTTTATTCTGTTCAGGCCCTCAATGGATTGGATGATGTCTACCTGCGTTGGTGATCTTCTTTACTCAATCTACTGATTTCAAAGGCTAACCTTTTCCAGAGACACCTTCACAGGCACACTCAAGAATAACATTTTCCTAGCTATCTGGGCATCCCTTAGTGCAGTCAAATTAACACAGAAAATTAACCATCACAGTGAGCAACTGGGAGTGAATCCGGCTGGGGACCCCTGAGGGTCTGTGTAGAACTGAGATTGACCCCCACCAAGGGAAGGATATGCTGAAACTTTTACCCACTAAACTAAGTCCTTAATTGGTTGAGGGCAGCCTCTGAGAGTGTTAAATCCCAGATATTTCAAGGCTGTCTTGAGCATAGGTAGGCAAGTTCCCTGGACCCTGCAGAAAATCCACTGGATGAGAAGAGTCCCATGGCTTGAGGTGGGACGCTGTCAGCACATACAGATATTGTCCACCTGCAGCTGCATGTGGGTGCAGAGACAGGCCAGGGGACACGCAGCAGGGCTTCTATGGAGTCAGCTATGCAGGTGTTCAATAAATATCTATTGCATGAATACATGTTATCTACGACTTACAATACTTCCCTGACTAGTCTTCAGTTGCCTTGAGGCAGGAACCATGCATTGCAGTGGCCAGGCACAGTGAATATATGATGGGAGAAAGTAGGGTAGGTGGTAGGGGTCAACCTAGTTAATAAGAACTAGATATAGACAAATATGCTGAGTGTTATGTTTAGCTATGTCCTTAGATGCAAGGATACAGGGGAGAGGACATGCATTGGCAGCATGTTTAAGCCTGTATTACCAGAGGAGTGTCTCTTAATTTCTCTGGGCTGTATAAGCGGGTGGGGGCTATGGTCTGAATGTTTAGTCCCCCCCCCCGAGATACATATGTTGAAATCCTAACTCCCAAGGTGACAGTATTTGGAAGTGGGGCCTTTGGGAAGTGATTAGGTCATGAGGGTAAGGACCTCATGAATGGAACTAGTGCCCTTATAAAAGAGACCCTAGAGAGATCTCTTGCCCTTCCACCATGTGAGGTTATAGCAAGATGGAGCCATCTATGAACCGAGAAGCAGGCCCTGACCAGACACCTAATCTGCCAGTGCCTTGATCTTGGTCTTTGCAGCCTCTGGAACTGTGAGAAATAAATTTCCATTGTTTATAAGCCACCCAGTTTATGGTATTTTGTTATAGCTGCCTGAACAGACGAAGACGGTGGGCTTGATACTTTCCCATGTGCTCCCATTTGTGAAGATCAAATGAGCTGGGTGTTAAAGTGCTCTGAGAAATATAGAGCCCGAGGTGTGGGACAGCTGGAGTTGGGTTGAGCAATGGTGGCTAATGTCCCCGCTCCCAGGGGCAAACTGACCGTAAGTACAAACCTGTTAAATGTGCATTATTCTCTGTGTGGTTTCTTGGCGTCTGGTGGGAAGACTTTCCTTCCACAAATGGAAAGAGGACCAAAAAGACACAGCTGAAGGCTTGAGTGGGCAGTCGTTCCAGCAGCAATTCCACCTGGCCTTTTACGCACCTTAGAAATGGTCTGTGGGAGGAGGGAGGGATCTGAAACCAGGCCTTTGGTGCAACCAGGGGCTATGTTCTCCGTAACCCTTGCCCCAAGCTTCCCTGTGTTAGGATCCCACTTCACTCACCTCAGAGACTCTGGTCGGGTCTAAATCCCACCCATCCTGCCTCCAGACAAGTCTGTAGAGTTTGCTTGAAAATCAGCTTTAATAATCCAGATTTGGGTCAGCCTGAAATTGCTTCTTGAAAGCACCAGGGAAGGTGTGGGGATGGGAGTCTTCCCCTGAGGCCTTAATCAGCTGCAAGCTTGTGACTCTGAGTAGGGAACAGCTCAAAGACATCCTAAAATGGGAAGAAAGGAGGAATTTTCAATGAATACCCTGAGGCAGGTGTTGCCACTCCCTCCCTCGCCCACCTCACCCTCCAACTGAATTCAGGACAAGTCTCAATAGCAGTCTTGATCTGAATAAACCCTGAGACTAGTGACTCAGGAACTGTCAGACTGCAGGCCCTTCCCTGGTCCCCATCTCTAGTTCCGGGGATTTTTCCATTAGACACGGGGCTGGTCTGTCCCCTGAGCCTGGAGGAGAATGGCAGCTCCTTGTTTATATACTTGATAGAACCATGGTAAACAGCCCCCATCACAGGGTCAGCCACAGTACCAATGACGAGGTCTAGCAGCCAATCCAAGCTAAAGAGGCTCCACTGCCATGGTGACAGGGATGGAGACCAGTGTCTTTGAAAGGGGTGAAGGGCTGGAGCACCTCTGAAGTGCAGGCTGCCTCCGGATGGAGCCCAGCTAGGAGCTTCCAGGCAATGTTGCCATGATCTTAATCCAAGCTACCAACAGATCTCCCCTGGATAACTCAATAGTCCCAAACAGGTCTACTTGTTTCTACTCGTCTGTTTCATAATCTATTTTCTTTTCTTTTTTTTTTTTTTTTTTTTTTTTTGCAGTACGCGGGCCTCTCACCGTGGTGGCCTCTCCGTTGCGGAGCACAGCCTCCGGACTCGCAGGCTCAGCGGCCATGGCTCACGGGCCCAGCCGCTCCGCGGCATGTGGGATCTTCCCGGACCGGGGCACGAACCCGTGTCCCCTGCATCGGCAGGCGGACTCTCAACCACTGCGCCACCAGGGAAGCCCTATTTTCTTTT